>NC_041393.1:482588273-482621154 GCF_002162155.2 Triticum dicoccoides
CGGCCGTCGCCTCGCCGTCGCCATCGCCCCGCTGTGAGCTCTCCCCCTCTAACCCCTCTCCCTCGCCCCCGGCGGCCACCGTGGGCGCCGCCCCTCCCCGAGCCCATAGACACACACACACAACCATGATGAACACACACACACACACACGTACATATGTATGAATTAATGCATGTATATATTAGTATATACGTATTCTGTATGTTTAATTAGTTTAGATTATTTAGATTATTATTTTTTCACTATTATATATGTATGAATGCATGTTAGATGGATATACTTTGTGTTTAATTAGTATGGAATTTTTTTTATATAATGTTGTTTTTCAGTTTTTAATGGATGTATA
Organism: Triticum dicoccoides; assembly: GCF_002162155.2. Classification (NCBI taxonomy): domain Eukaryota; kingdom Viridiplantae; phylum Streptophyta; class Magnoliopsida; order Poales; family Poaceae; genus Triticum; species Triticum dicoccoides. Next base: position 482,588,620 of record NC_041393.1, read on the forward strand.
GAAGTTGTGTTTTCTGTTTTTAGTGTTAGATGCTTAATTAGTATGAAATAGTAGATAGATTTTTGACATATGCAATGATAGCATAATTAGTGTTATATAGAAATGTTAGAAATTTTAGTTATCAAAATCGAATCATTAAAAAAATGTTACTTTTTGCGGGCATATAGCTAGTATTTGTTCTCGATGATGCCAGACCCGCATCCTCGCCGTCGACCCGTCCGCGACGACATCCGGCTGACCCATGTCCGGGACTGGGCTCCGCCGGGCTGGCACTGGGAGGTGCTGCCTGGAGGGGCGCGCCGCTTGATGAGGAACCCGGCCCCGGGTCCCGTCGTCGACCCTGATCTCGTTTGGTGGCGTTCGCGTGGGCCAGTTTCGGTGCAGAGGGACCCGGCCCCGCCGGAGGTGGTACGTCGCCATGTTAGGGAGGAGGACGAGCACGTCCATCGCTACATGGTTGCGTTAGAAGGCGGCAGGTTCTCCAATACCTGGCAGTTTCTTCAGGGATCTCACTTCAGCTATGATCCTGTGAGGGTTCCTTCTCTTTGGGTGTCCACCACCCGCGCCGCAGGAACCGCGAGTGTCCAAGATTCTTCTGTAGTATTCGATCTTTAATTAGCTACCTAGCCAGTGATGTACTATTCAATATTATATATTATTCGAGATGATGTATTCGAGATTATATCTATTATTCTAGACGATGTATTCGAGATTATATCTATTATTCGAGACGATGTAATTTGAATACTAAATTGTTTTATATTTCTTTTGGATTAGTTAATTAAAAGCTATGGCAGACAATACCGACAGAGAGGGAGAACAGACCATGTTCGATATGATACGCGGGCCAGATGATGATCAGAATGAAGAAGAAGATTATGACGGCTCCGAATTTCTAAACAACACCGGAGAGGGTGATATGATATTCGATCACGACGACCGAATTGATGAAGTCATGAACTACGATTATGACGATGACGAAGAACATGTTGATCCTGAAACAACAAAGACCGGCGAGGTATATTTATATAAGCAGGCATCTAGTGATCATCACATGTTTTAAATGACTTGAAGATATATTAACAAATCAATCTTTGTTCTTTCAGCCATCCGGATCGAGCAAATCTTCAGGCAAAAGGACGAAACGAGGCCCGAACAAAAAGTTGAAGGAGGGCGTAAAGTACAATATCGAGGCAGTCAGACCTAATGGCGAACCATTAGCGCCTAAGAAGATTGTGGACAAGTTCATTCGTCAGTGCGGAGTTCTTGTGAAGGACCAACTCCTGATCAAACTTCAAGAATGGAGAGAGCCAGCAAAGCCACGTCCAGATAAAAGATCTGCTTTGTGATACTCTCATGGAACATTTCACCCTACCAGATCATTTCACAAAAGCAGATGTGCAGAAAGTCAAGGACGCTGCTCTTAGGAAGATGGAGGTTGCATTCAAGAACCACAAGAATCGTGAATGGGACAAGTATGTCAAGGGAGGAAGGAAGACTCCAGTATTCGAGGGAACACTAGAGAACCAACGTGCTCATTGGGACGATTTCGTGAAATTCAAAGATTCGGAATTAGCTAAGGAACGGTCGAGAATAAATAAGAAGAATGCCGAAAAAAGGATAAGTTCCATAAGATGGGGCCAGGTGGCTATGCGGTGGCAATGCCTAAGTGGGATAAGTCTGAGAAAGAGATGGAGGATGCAGGTGTCACTCCGATTACTAAGAGCTGGCCCCCCAGGTGCAGGACTTGGTTCTATGCGCATGGGGGGGAGTTGGACCCGAAGACAGGCAATGTTTCGACGATGGAAAGTTTGAAGGGAGCCGACGATGCGATACTTGTTGCAATAGAAGAGGCACAATCGGGGGTGTTCCAGCCCAACAAAGAGAACAACGAGCTTACGCGTGCCCTGGGAAATCCTGAACACCCGGGAAGAACACGAGGCATGGGCGCTATTCCATGGTATGAGGGGTTTTCAGACTGGAACACCGACTACAGAACCCGTGCGAGAAAGAAGATCGCGGAGGAGAAGAAGAGGAAGATGGAGGAGGAGAAGAGGAAGCGGGACTATGAACGCCTTCAAGGCCTAGAGGCAAGTCAAGCGGAATTGGCAGTCAAATTCCAGCGGTAGCAGGAGCAGATCGACTCACTTACCCATCAAAGGGGGTCTCAACAGTTGCAGCAGCTAGCGAATGATCCAGCATTGGATAGTACCGCCCCATCCATGCCGAGAAGCAGCGTGGGTTCCGCCCGGGACGATGCAATGCTGGGTAGATACCCCGTGGATGACATCACGGAGAACACTAACTGCGAGCTACACGTCAAAATAACGAACATATCCATGAAGGTGGCGGACGCCGTTGCTTTTACAAATCCCCCCGAGGCAACCTTCCATTGCAACCCGATTCCAGCGGGCTATGCTCGTGTCTTGGTTGATGAGGTGGTGGACCCATCATATTCGGAGCTACAGCTTGACATTCCTGGAGGTGACGACGAGCGCTTTCTCGGAGAGGCCAAACATCGTATCATCCTATGGAAAAAGGATTGCATCATCTTTCGAAGGCTACCGACACCCCGTCAGCCGACTCCTCGTCGAAGTCCGCCACCGAGTCAGTAGACTCCCGCTCCTGCAAGTCCACCAAGTCCGGCATAGTGTCAGGCCACTCCTCCTCCAAGTCCGGCAAAGTGTCAGGCCACTCCTCCTCCTCCAAGTCCGCCACAGCATCAGACGTCCACTCCTCCTCCAAGTCCGGCACAACCTCAGGCCACTCCTCCAAGTCTGGCACAGCTTCAGGCCACTCCTCCTCATCCAACTCAGCCCCGTCAGCCGTCTCTGCCGCCTCAGCAATCACAGAAGAGACACCCCGCAGCTATGGTGCGTAGCGGTACGAGTCGAGGTAGTACAGGAAGTACAGGCGGAGGCAAGCGATATAAATATGGTCCAAGCCTCATGCCTCTTCCGCAGAGGCCTTATGAAAAGTCCGAGGAGGAAAATGCAGCCATATCAAAGGCCGAGGTGGAAGCCCATTTTGCACCGAAACCTCCACCGCCGCCAAGGGAGAAAGTGCCTGAGGAAATGATTGACCACTTCATTCGTATGGCTCAACCACCAGCTCTCCTGTTGACACAGACTATGAGCGCCACATCAGGAAGTTAAATCGAGCACGTATACGTAAGGAGGCGAGCTCGGGATCGAGCAAACAACAAGCACCTGTCAAAAAATGCGGGAAAACCATTCCCCAGCTGGGAGAACAGGCGGCGCAATCGATCCCCTCGCTTGTTGTGCCAACAACACGTGACAGTACGCGTGCCCAATATTATTGTGGGCAAACAGTTTACGTTCCCGAGGTGGGCAATGTGGTAATAACCAAGGACCATATAATGCAGGCCGAAGTTCTCAACATCACTGTTGGACAACTCCTCGAGATCGAGCCCATGCCTGTGCTTAGAGAGGATGAAATAAAACGGAAATATGTCCGGGGCCAACCTTTGGTCGAGCCAGACAAGGTCAAGAACCTCCCAACGAGAATGTATGAATTGCATCAATGGTACATGAACATTACCAAGATTTCAGATCGATTGTCCCTCACGGTGAATGTCAAGGAGGAGCATTACTTCCATGAGAAAGCTCTGTCCGTTGAGTATTCTGAACTGTTTCAGTTATACAATCAAGACGCACTCGACAAATCTATCGTCAGTTGCTATTGTCTGTAAGTGATTTCTTTCTGTAATTTAAGTCTGAAGCTAGCTGTAGTGATCCTTTTGATCAATCATTACCTGTAATTATCCTCACTATATTCTTTTCTGTGGTATTATGCAGGATGAAGATGTATGAAATGAGAAAAGGTGGACGCTTTGGCATTCAGTTCATTGACCCAAACACCGTTAATGAATACACATGGCGGATAAATCCACATCATCAAAAGGACGTAGAGGACAACATGCTAGAGTTCTTGAAGCGCCTCAAATACAATGAAGATATACTACTTCCTTACAACTTCCAATGAGTCACACTGTCTTGTACTACAAATTCTCTGTTTTTGCCTACTAGCTAGCTACATGTTTTTGCTTACATATGCCCGCTTAATTAAGACATGCAAACGTGTGTGCATGCAGATTTCACTGGGTCTTGTGTATCATTAAAGTTGACGCCGGAACAGTTGAAATACTGGACTCACTACTCAAAGTTAAAACTGACTATAACATCTTGTTTGGGATAGTCAATAGGTAATTTCAATCATTATTAACTATATATCTCAGCCTATTTAGTTCATCATTTCATGATATGAACTATTTAATAACCCCTTTATTCATTTTCTTTGTCGGCAGGCAGGGCTTGGGCAAGGTTCATCAGCGTCATGGATGGCGAATGGAAAAAAAAGCTTCAATGGTTTTGACCCAAGGTAAGTAATTAAGTAGTACTAGCTAGCTAGCTAGCTGCCATCTCTTTAATTATCATGCTTGATTAATTATTATCTGATCAAATTCCATTCTCGTAAAGGCCCTGAAGCAGGCGCAGGGGACTGATCTGTGTGCATTATGCGTTTGCGAGAACATTCGCATGATGGCGTCCGAAAGGAGCAGATCTCAGAGACAGGAATGGGTACGCTTGTCAGAACACTATTCACAATTTTTACACCATTATCGATATCTAGTCACACAACTAATACACATGCATATTGATCTCCTTCTTAACAGTTCAGAGAGGTGCAGGAGAAGCTCCTAGAAACGGAGCGCGTAGAAGCACTTCAAGAGGAAATAGCGGGATTTTTGCTCGACCAGGTCATAAATGCGAAGGGAGAATACTATTACCCGCTACCGCCCCCATGAAAACCACTTCCAATTGTCATCGTGCTCCGAAGGCACCAATTAGGCTAATGCCACTGGCTCCGAAGGCAACATGCATATGTAGGAGAAATTGTATATAGCTATACAGGTGTGCATGTGTGAATTAATTAATATGGTGGTTTGTGAGACATTGATGATATATATATATGCATGATTGGTTCTACTAGAAATTCTATATATATATATATATATATATATATATATATATATGCATAACATGTACAATGTGTAGTATTGTAAAATACCAGCAAACGAAAAAGAATTAAAATGGAAACACAAAATTAAATGAAAAAGAAATCATAAAACTAAAAAACCCCCAAACCTTATAGTACCGGTTGGTATTACCAACCGGTACTAAAGGGCTCCAGGCCCCCGGAGCTGGCTCGTGCCACGTGGTTGCCCTTTAGCACCGGTTCATGCTGAACCGGTACTAAGGGGGGGGGGCCTTTAGTGCCCACACTTTAGTTCCGGTTATGGAACCGGCACTAAAGGGCCTTACGAACCGGTGCTATTGCCCGGTTCTGCACTAGTGTTATAAGTCATCTTACGAAAACCAAATACTAGTAAGACTAGCTACCGTGGGAGTAACTTCAGCAGTAACATCGAGTCCAACTCAGCAAATTTGCTTATGTGGCAGTGAGTTAATGAGGAGAGAGGTAGTTATAAGGCTGGTCTTAATAGTAGTATCATAGGTAGTATCATGCATGCCAACTAGGCAAATTTGATGAGGTGGCATAGAATTGAATGAAGAAAGAGAGAGTTGAATATCATATCATGATACTGTATTATATTAAATGGTGTGCTACTATGTTTCATGCATGGCAATAAATGAAGTTAGCTATGATACTAACTTATGATACCATGCACTACGGATGTAGTATCATACACTAGTATCATATGCATGATACTAGTATATGATACTCGCCATTACGACTAGCCTAATAACTTAGCTAGTTACTGTAACATCACATGTCCCAATGCAATATGAGTCTATAACCTAATAAATGAAGCTTTGCATGTTACCACACTTATGTTACTACTATGAAGGTAGTAACATAGTCTAGGGATATGTGTATGTTACTAGTGTATGTTACTCACCATTGTGGATAGTCTAACACATAGGCGTGGTGCATTAACTCTCACGTTGTTTCTTATTTTTTGACATAAATAGAGGAATCAACCAAGAAGAGATGTGGGGCTTGTATGCTTTTAATGACTTGAGACTATAAACATGACATGCAGTGGTCAGTTCGTTGCACAAGACCAAATACAACCCACGTTAGCACACACGCATCTTATAGCTTCACATCCAATGGCTATAAAAGATGAATGAGACAAAATTATATCTCATCTAGATGAGTTCTAGCAAAACTGTATTAATAATACTTAGTACTCCTGCGCCACGTATCATATAAGTATCATGTAGCACTTTATTTATTGATACGTATGACACATAGTTCACGAGCGCTCTCTATATGTACCACCTTTTTTTTAATTTCAAGTTTTGCTCCATGGCGCAATCCATCGATACTACTACTGTAAAAGTGGAGTATATACATTTTTTTAAAGGCTAGAGGGCGGGGCAGTCTAGCTCGGTCAGTTTCACGAGAGGCGAGGGCCTTTGTGATTTGACAGCTCATTAATGCTGTCAAATCAAATAGTATTGCGCTGCCCGCTGCATGCCCGACGCCTCCATTAAACCCCTCCGTTAAACCCGCATGCAAACCGAGAATCCTACTCCGGCCACACGTCCGTTCATGAGCGGGTCGGAATTAAATGCAACACCGGCCGAGCTCCTCCCGTCCGTCCTCAGTTTAAACGAGGCCAGACGCCGGCCAAGCTCCTACCGTCCTCCCTCTATTTACACGAGGCCAGACAGACAGCGGGCAAGAATCGCACCCCTCCACCACTCCCCCATCTCCTCCTTCACCATTTTCTCCACCCTTCCGATGGCTTCCGATGAGCCATTCTCCGGCATATTACCCGGCTGGGTGGCCCGTCGTGCCCTCCGGATACGGGCGAGGCCGCTCGGTGCTTCACCAAGCTCGCTTGGCCCGACGGAGCCAGTTGCCGCCCCAAGCAAGCGCGTGGTTTAGCAACTCGCCGCTCCAGTTCAGCTCGATGAGGAGTGGCGAGTTGCTCCACGCCGACACGGCGGCGAGCACGCCGATACAGGCGCCGTCGCTGCCGCGTCGTACCGTGTCACCAGTGTCTGCGGTGGCCGCGCCTCCCGTGTCTGTGGGCGCGCCTCCCATGCCTGCGGCAGCGCCATGCAGGCAGAGACAGAAGCCGGGTGCATTGAGAGCGACCAGTCGGTGGCCAACTTCTCCCTGTCCGCCGCCATCATCGAGGAGAAGTAGAACACGGGAGGCCACCGCGACTTGGGACCCATGAAGGCCACCGCCGAGGCGAGGACCGCGGATTCAGGTGGTTTCTTTGCTGCTTCGTCTCTTCCGAGGACCTTTGTCGACCCCGCAAGTGTTTGACGGACATGAGGAAGACAAAGGGATCCGCGGGCGGCCATTTAGAACTAAAATAAGTCTAGATATATCCATTTCTAGGACAAGTATTTCCAGACGGAGGGAGTATTAATTATACAAGAGAGCCGGATTGGCACCTCTTAGTTCATGTAAATGTAATGAAATCCATCATGTTTATATGAAGATCCGGCTTTTTTATATGAAATCCTTCATGCTTATATAAAATCATTCCGTCTTTGCATGAATTTCATCTGGTTGGTTAGAGTTGTAAAAATGTATGCCGCTGGCGTTTGACGTCGTCCTCCGCGGAAGGAAGCGGGAGGAAATTTGCCGGCTGCCGTTGGAGATGCTCTTTATGCTGGAAATAATAGAGTGACATCCAATCATTTGAGTTAATTGCCTATATGATTGTCCCTCTATAAAAAGTTAATTGCATGTACAGTGTACACGTGACTTGCAGGGTGGCTACAGCTTCGTACAAAAAGTTAAAAAGAAACAAGTCCATCCTTAATATTCTAAGTACTCTGTGGGTTCCACTGTCAGTACAGTAGCGAAAGAAGTATATATTACTCCCTTCGTTCCTAAATATTTGTCTTTTTAGAGATTTCAAATGGACTACTACATACAGATTTATATAGTCACTTGTTGAAATTTTTAGAAAGGCAAATATTTAGGAACGGAGGGAGCAAATAAGTAGAGTAATATATAATATAAAAATCTAGAGTTAAAAGACAGAATTCGAACTCATGTCATCGTGTTGCGAGCATCCGGCGCTAACCAACCCAGCACATTTTTGTTGTAAACCATGCTGCAGATATATCTCCATGTCTACTCTTATATATACTCCATTCGTTCCTAAATATTTGTCTTTTTCAGATTTTAAATGGACTACCACATACGGATGTGTATGTAGACATATTTTAGAGTGTAGATTCACTCATTTTGCTACGTATGTCTTTTCAGGAAGGGGTCAGATTTGTCCTTGATTTATTTATGAGGTATCCAGATGGCACTGCACCGCCAAGAAAAGAGGGTAACATCAAAATTATGGACTACTTTTTTGAGTATGTTGGTAAGGTCCGGTCATAGTCACTTATTGAAATCTCTAAAAATACAAATACTCCCTCCGTCCAGAAATACTTTTCATCAAAATGGATAAAAGGAAATGTATCTAGACGTATTTTAGTTTTAGATACATCTATTTTTATCCATTTTGATGACAAGTATTTTCGGACGGAGGGAGTAGAAAACATAGTTGGTGATGATGGTGTGCATGCCATCCTGCAATATAGGCCGTCGGATTTATATCTAATGGATAGGAAAGAAACTATGGCAATTTTGCAAAAATATACCCACATGTCTCTCCACGTTCGCAAATAAGGCCTTCCCTCATTCAGCCTTTTCTCTCACAAGATAAACTACTCATACAAATGCATCTTGATGTTCCGTGCAACGCACGGGCAGCTAGCTAATTTCTTTTAAAGTAGTTGCTGCGATAATTGGGTTGAAGTGATATGTTTTATGTCTGCCCCGAATGATTTCAGATTCACTAGTACTCCCTCCGTTCAAAAATAGATGACCCAACTTTATACTAAAGTTAGTACAAAGTTGAGTCATCTATTTTGGAACGGAGGGAGTAGTAACAAAGAAAAGGTTGCCTTGTTAATTAACAAAAAATAGGGTGAAAACTATCACATGAGGCCGGTAAAAACAAGGCAAACTGGGTTCAATGTCATCGTCACTACAGTTGTGCGCGCGCGAGAAGTCTACATATCGAGGGGGCTACCGAGCGAGGCACCGAGACACAATGTTTGAGAGAGAAACCAATTGACAGATTATGATCGGATCGAGTTGTCACCCTTCTGCTGTCATTGCTGGGGGGGAGGGAGAGAAAGACGTATCGAGAGTGTGCGCTGTAGGCACAGAGGCACAACTAGCGAGTGTGTGTGTGTGTGTTTGAAAGAGGAGTCGATATATTATTATCAAGATCGATGTGCCACCCTACTCCTTCAGTGCCGGGTAGTGTGTGTGTGTGTGTGTGTGTGTTTGAGAGAGAATCCGGTCGATAGATTAGTATCAAGATCGAGGTGTCACCCTACTCCTTTGGTGTCGGGTAGTGTGTGTGTGCATGTTTGAGAGATAAGCCAGTCGATAGATTAGTATCAAGACCGAGGTGTCACCCTACTCCTTCGGTGTTGGGAAGTGTGTGTGTGGGGGGGAAGGGGGCAGTGGCACTCACATATCTCCACTCTTATAAAAAACCAGAGTTGGTGATGATGGTGTTCCTGACATCCTGCAATATAGGCCATCCGATTTATATCCGACGGACATGAAGGAAAATATGGCAATTTTGCAAAAATATACCCACACCCCTCTCCGCATTTGCAAATAAGGCATTCCCTCATTCATCCTTTTCCCCCACAAGATAAACTTCTCATACAAATGCATCTTGATGTTCCGTGCAACGCACATGGGCATCTTGCTAGTAGGGAGAAGGAGTTTGTGTGACACATATCTAGCTATATTAAGGGATAGGTAGATAGCATATGTGGGAGAGACATTATTATACCTTGAGACATTAGTGGCTGTGGGTGGGCGGAATTAAAGGGGTGTGCTTTTTAGACATAGAGAGCGTGTGTGTTTCTGTGTGAGAGACTTGTAGGACGGGGTAGAAAGACGAATTTAACCCTGACGGAGGGAGATAAATACACGAAGTGCGCGTGTGTGATTCCGATGCCCACAGGGAAATGAGATATGTATGCGTGTGAGAGAGATTGCACAATTCATTCACGTATCACTATCTAGCGATCGTGGACGTGCATCGCTTGAACATAAGTCAATATCTACTTTGTATCATGGCCAAAGGTACAATATCGATTCAACGCTATAAAGATTGCACACTCACATATCACATTTTTTTCTATTTAAATAAACCTTTTTCAGTTGTGCATGCCAAAGTTATAGTGATGTTTCTTCAAACAACAAATGTAGCTATCATGCACATGCACCATTGTTACTCTTGCATTCAAATTCATTAGTCTTGGATGATTTAAGTTTCTATTTTGAAGTAATATATATGTAATATTCATATATGAATTCAACGGTTACGCAATTTATGAAATGGAGGCTATGTAATCATATGAGGTAACACTTTTAAGTAGCTAACTACAATATCCATTTCTTTTTGTGCGCCTCTACACTAACACGTCAATGCATTATGTTTAAAGTAAATAACCAATGGCACTAAATTATCTATTTACACGAGAAATACATAGGCTGAGCGTTTGATCCTTTTTTTGTGAACGCGCCACTACACCCGTACGATTGGCCGCGCTCGTGTGAATGTTGAAGTTATCGGCGCATCATCCCTAGTTATAGTCTTCTTTCTGGGGTGGACTTCACACCAGTTATTAACTGCTGACGCGTGACCCGTGTACACATATAGCATGACCTTCCTGCTAGCACGGTCCAAAATTAGTTGAAACTGGATACGAACGATCCCGTGGGCGGCAAAATCTCTCGCCTCCTTCTAAAATTCCTCCACCTTAGTCTTTAGCATGCGAAATCCCCCTTTTGTCCTTGGTGCATGGAGACCAACAGTTACAATACCGCCCTCATCTACATGATAGGTCGGGGCTGCTTTGGTAACTTCCGGTTCCCCCCACTACACGCCACCCCCATTTCCTCTCCCCTCCTCCCGCAAAAACGACTAACTCCACAGCACTAGAGCATCTTACATCACGCCATCCGTACTTCATTGCCCTTTCTCCCCTCCCCTCTCGAAACCCTAGACTGCTCATCCACCGGCGTACCATAGCCCATTCACTGCCAGCGGCGTCCACCTCGCCGGATCTGCTTCTGTGGCCGCATCTACCCCTCCCACCTCCCCTAGAAACAAGTAGACTGCTCATCCACCACTGTACCACACCCCATTCAGTGTCGGCCTTGTCCATAGCGCCGGATCTGCTTCACCGGTACTCTCATCAACCTCCGCGCATCTGCAGCGGCTCATTCGTACTCCCCGCCGGAGACGCTTCGTCCACACCCCCCGGAGCCGCCCCACCGACGCCCCCGTCGATGGCCTCTGATCCTCTTCGCTGACACCTTCCTCAACCCTACCGGAGGCGCTTCGCCGACACCTTCCTCAACCCTACCGGAGCCGCTTCGCCGACACCAGCGTCAACCCTACCGGAGTAGCTTGGCCTATACCATTCTCAACCCTACCGGGGCCGCTTTGCCAACTCACAAGTCCACGGCCTCAGATCCACTTCCTCGCACCCTCATCCAACCTACCGGAGCAGCTTCTGATGCCCCGTCCATGGCTGCAGATCTGCATCGTCGACACCACCCTTAACCCAACCACCGGAGCAGCTTCTGACGCCCCGTCCACGGCCGCAGATCCGCATCATCGACACCATCCTTAACCCAACCACCGGAGCAGCTTCTGACGCTCCGTCCACGGCCGCAGATCCGCGTCGTCGACACCATCCTTAACCCAACCACCGGAGCAGCTTCACCTACGCCTTCGTCCACGGCCACAGATACTCTTCACCCACACCGTAGTCCACCCTACCGGAGCTGCTCCACAAACACCCTACTCGACGGTTCTAGATCTCCTTACCGGACGCCGACAGCTAGCGCAGCGTCATCACCCTCGATGTTTCTAACCTGATTCCCACCGTTTGGATAGATGCCAAGCACCCGCCATGGCCTAGGTACTTTTCACCTTTAACCCGTCCAGGATCACCTGCCCGATGTACTTCAAATATACTAACCGGTCACTGTTACCTGTTATGCAGCTGGCAAAAACTACAAGGATGATGTTTCTTCTGGATCTAACAACTTGGCCAACCAAGATCCTGGACTGAGGCGTTGCTATGATCTTGTAAGCGCGTCTCTCTCTCTTGTATTGTTCTTTGCCTGCCAGCGTGCTTTGCTAGGATTTTCGACCAGTAATCCCTTTTGTGCAGACAATGATTTCTACTACTGGCTGCTAAATTAGATATGTAGATGTCATACATGATACTACCTCGTACCTCCGTTCCTAAATATAAGTCTTTCTAGAGATTCCACTATAGGCTACATATGGAGCAAAATGAGTGAATCTACACTCGAAAATGCATCTATATACATATGTATGTGGTCCATACTGGAATCTCTACAAAGACATATTTTTAGGAACATGCGCAGTACATTACACAAAATCGTAGGTGGCATGTAGGAATTCCAGTGCACTACATTAGGCTCCCTTAGAGTGCCTACCAGTCCAGCATACAGAGTCATGGCTAGTTTATGGTACGCACACAATCGTTAATTGGTGGTTTAAATATGCGCAAGGGATATGCAATGTAGTATCATGTAGAGATGTCTGAAATTAGCCGTGTCAACTTGCAGATAGGGTTACACAATGAAAAAGTACAAGATGTATGTGGCAATTTCATGGAACATTGGAAAAAAAGGAGAGGCAGCGGTGAGCCTATACAGTGTGCTATGGTACGTCACTCCTTCATTGCAATCATCGTGACATGTTATTTGTATGCCAGTTCTATTAGCCAAGTTTCTAAGGGACAATTATTACGAGTTATCCTAAGAAAATAAGAACCTGTGAATATAAGCTCCATGTAATACGCCAACTAGTTCTTTTCATTGTGTTTTCAGCTTATCTTTGGTATGATCAGTGGAAAGTCTAGATTGCATTATATATATTTTTCATTTTGCTGCACATATGGAAATTAATTTGACTTGCAAACATCACAAATTGAACCCAGTGCAGTAATTAATATGATAGGAAAATAGACCATCACTATTTGCACAAAATGCAAATACAAAGATACCATCTACTTGGCACAATCTACTTTGGTCAATGTTTTCCATAGAGATCCCATTGCCAAATTTAAACGAAGAACGCATGACCCACATTTAAATGAAGAACAATTATTTGTTGAAATTCGATGGTCCAAGTGGCTGGTTATTATCATATAGCAGCACCACCTGAAAGCATCATATAGCAGCAGCAGCAGCTCATAGCAACTCATCATACAGCAATAGTCTGCAATTCATCATATACCAGCAGCAGCTCATAGCAGTTCATCATATAGCAGCAGCAGGAGCAGCTCATAGCAATTCATCATATAGCAGCAGCAGGAGCAGCTTGTAGCAACTCATCATTCCCCTTCCCTTCAATTTTTAGTGAGGTTCTACCCGAAACACCCCCCTCCAAAGCGAAATTAGTTAAGCCCAAGCCCATAACTCAAAAATGACTTCTTTACATCTTTTATGGCTTATTTTGAAAATATACCCTGAAAAGGCAGAATCGAACTGGCCCTTAACCTGCAATTCAATTGTGCGTGCAATGATGAATCACTCCTGCCTACTATCTGTACCTTTAGGCATCATCATACATGGCATAACCTAATACATGTGCATTCCATTGTAGAATCTGGAATATGCAATGTTTATGTTAGTTCATACGTTGCACATGATGTTTAAATGCCCCTTAAATCTAGTCAGTCAAGTGATGGTCTTTAAGCCTCCTTCTTTGCTTCTTTTCTTGATATGTAAGATTTGCTCACACATCTGTTCAATTGCTTGTTTGCATCAGCGAGCCATACTAGGACTATTTGCTTTGATTACTTGCTGTTCTGGACCTAACACTCTAACAGAGCTTGTCAACGATTTAAACACTAAGGGCTGCTGTAGTGGGGCCTTGTCTAACTCATAGGTGAATAAAGGTTTGGTTGTACACTACAGTAGGCTCTCCAAGAGTACCTGGAGATCCAGTTCGAAGGTATGCCTAGTTTTTACATAGTGCAGACATAGTAAATGCTCATTTCATTGTGTGCAAGTGCAAGAGATGCGGCATGTTTCATTATGTGGTGTTGTTTGGTTATAATCTCATCCTTTTGTGTTCACAGACTGGAAAGTATGCATATTTATCTTCCAAGGAGATGAGTAACTAGTTTGTGTCACCTTGCAGAGGGGGTGCAATGAAGATAAGATAGAGGATTTACAAGTACAAGATGTTAGGAAGGAGCCTTGCAAGAGAAGTAGGAGCTGCCCTGAGCCTCTTCAACCTGCTAAGGTAAGTCACTGTATGCAACTCAACAGTTCAATTCCTTGTTCGTTTCAGGCATAGTTAGTTTTCTCTTTTCAATTGCTTTATTTGTCTTCACTTAATGAGATGCCCGAATAATTATGCCTGATGTTTGGTACTTGTATCACTATTAGTTGACATAATTAACGGCCTTACCATTTAATTACTCAGCCGAAGTGTGCCTGAAGCTTTGAAGTCTATTAACCAACTATTATTGCATGAGGCTCACAATATAGTTTATACTATGCTAATGATTACATAGTTTTGCCTGCTGTAGTATGTTCGTATGAAACCCTCTGCTGTTCATTATGCTCCCTAAGACTTTAATTGAGGTACAGAATGGCCAACTGCTTGCTTACTTATACGCAACATGCTGTCTAAATTTGTAACTTGTCTGTGTTTTCGATTGGGCCCCAACATCATGCTCCTCTGGTGAGCTAAGAGGGATTTCTGTATGCAGGCTACACAGACTATCTTTTTTATAATTTTTAAAATATCACCTGCTTATGCTTCATGACGTGTAACATTTTTTTGTGAAAGTGGCGTGTAACATTATTGTTAGTCCTGTTTTGCCATGTAGTACAAAATAGTGTCTTGTTCGCTTCACTGTTGTAACTATATTTTTGCCCTAGTCATGTGTACTTACAGAAACATTTCAGGATGAAGTGACATCAACACAAAAATCTGCGAGCAGTGCGGCATGGCCGTTACCGAATGATTATGGATTGGAATTGGAATGTGCTGATGTTCTCGAGCATTAACTAGAGGTGCCAAGACAACATGTACATGATTGTCAACGTATAATCAACAAGTTGAGACTGGACATGCAGGTATTAGATGCAGGAGTCAGAAAAATGAAACAAGACACCGAGGTAACCATGAAGGAATTGGAGATTTGGCAGACTGAAATTAGTGCTATCTGAATCTGGCCAATCCTATTTTCTGAAGAGATTATAGTTCAAATGGAGTTAAGTTGATGCGCGTCCATGATGTATGAGCCGCATTTGCCTAGTGTATGTAATTTGCTGTTTGTGTATGCTTTATTATCACCTGTGCCGTACCAAAATGCCCAGTGGGTATAATCGGCTGTAATTTCTTTATTGTATAGTGCAGGATTATTCTACCTTTCTATGCCTTGATCTCTTTGTTGTATAGTGTATGCTTTTTAGAGGTGATAGTATTGAGTAGGATAATTCTTTGAATATGCTATATCATTCAAACGGGGGCCAACTCGCCCGACCATGAGCCTTCTACGTCTTGTAGGATCCATCGACCCTCTACGTCTCGGAGGATCGATGGGCCTTCTACGTCTCGCAGGATCCATGGGCCTTCTACATCTCGAAGTGTCCATGTGCCTTCTATGTCTCGCAGGATCCATGGGCCTTCTACGTCACGTAGGATCCATGGGCCGCCGACTCATTTATGGGTCTTGTACTGGCCTTTAATGGGCCGTAGACGGGCCTATAATGGAAATCGTATGTTTTATTGGCTGACCATAACATGCCATTAATAGGCCGTATTTGGTGATGCTATGAAAATGGCCCAACAGACTAACGGACCACAAACTGGCCGACTGTAACGACGGGCTGAATTTGGCCCACGAGCAGAAAATGACAGTAACAGGCCGTAAGTAACCGAATGCTGCAAATAAGCCCAAGAATAAATGGGCTCTAAGAAGGCCGGAAGATAACATGGGTTGTAAACGGCCCAACTGAATAATGGGCCCTTAATGGGTATAAAGCGATACACTGTTCATTACGGGCCAGTTTCACCACGGGCCGTTAATGGGTCTAAAGTAATACACTATTCATCGCGGGCCAGTTTCACCACAGGCCGTTAATAGGCCAAGAGTTACATAGGGCCTCATATGGGCCGAAAGACGTCATGGGCCATAAATGGGCCAGAAGTGAAAACGGGTTGGAATCATATTGGATGGCCCAGATGACGCTACTGGGCCTAATTCGGATAGGGCGTAACGGGCTTTGGGTTAGCGGGCTGTAAATGGGCTATATGCGAACAGGCCGTTAACAGGCTTTCCATGGGCCAGCCCGTCACCTTTTGACCAAGTCAAATGGGCCGACCTTTTCACAAGAATGGGCCTCTGTTGGGTCGTGCCACGTGTCGACGTATCATAGGTGCCTTCTGTCCAATGAGTGGATGACATGTGTCCCAACAATGAGCCGACATGTGTTTCCTCCAGCCAATGATGATTTTACATGTGGAAAATCCCCATTGGTCGGGGCTGTTAACGGGTTATCGTATCCAAAACCCGACCAAATAGATTAACGGCGTTCCATTACGGTGGATGCCACGTGTCGGTCACCCCTGACGAAAGCACTTCTGTGACGCGTGATTTATCATCATGGAAGTGGACACTTCCGTGATGATAATTTTGGTAATGTCATCGAACACTTCTACGACAGCACAGGTATGACTATCTCAATTCTGTCATAAATTTGTCATGGATGTACATGCATGACAAAAAACGCGACCTACTGTGACAAACACGTATCATCACGGAAGTGTATTTTTTTTGTAGTGTCGCGCGCCCACACTCATCCGACCGCGATTAGCTCATACTAGAACATGGCACCAAGGGCCATGGGAGCACTACTAGGGAAAAGCCTAGCAGCAGCGCGGGTTTTAGGCCTATCAGCAGTGCGGGTACCCGCGCTACCAATAAGGCGCTACAGCTAATAGTTAGTAATAGCGTGGGTTGAACCCGCGCTACTACTAACAAAGTTAGTAGTAGCGTGTGCCACGCACGCTACTGCTATTTAGTACCCGCGCCACTACTAACAAAATAGTAACACCGTGTCCATACTACCAACGCTACTAGTATCCTAAATACTAGTAGCGCGCAGTCTTTTCCCACGCCACTACTAACTAATTTATAATTAAAAAAATAAAATCGACCAATTCCATTTTATGCATACAGTTCCCAGTAAACACAACAATAGTGAGCACTGCTAGGCTCCTATTTCATGGTTAACCAGAAACCGAAGGAAATAAATCAGCCAAAAAACCTCATTATGCATTGCAACTCACAAATGACCACTTCAAAGAACATGCAAGTATCTATGTCATTAACAATTGCAAACATAAGTTTCTTTTTACTACAGTTGTTGTATGTACTATCACACAGTTCCTCATTCTGTTCTCACTCAAAAATGAAAAGAAAAGATACAGATAATCTGCCGCAATTACACTTCGGTGTCATGGATTCAATCTGCCACTTCAACATCTCATTATCCGGCAGCACTCTGTCGCTATCTTCTACCTATGAATAAAAACAGACCTTGTCAGAGAAGCAAATGTGAAACCTTATTACAACATGTATGCTAAGTCGCTAACCCATAGAGACAGCTAGAACAAATGTGGAAACTTTCCATGTTGCCGAGTAAGTATATTAACTAGACAAAGTTAGATGACAGTGAAGCTTAAAGCTGCAGTAAGAAATATTAGATATACACATTTTGAAAATCAACCTCAGAAGTGGATACTCTAGTAGACCTGCAAGAGCAGATATGGTAGTAACCAAAATCCTATAAAGATTCGAGGTTAAAGATTATAAATCCAATTTGTCATTAGCATAAAAATATTAGTTCCATGAAGAAGTTTGTCAAGAGATATTTTCTAGTGTTTCTAAGACAGTGACTGAAACATAATGAAAGAAAACACGTTTCTGCATTTTAATTAGGGGGAGCTTTAGTTATAAAATACAGGGACTGTGACTGAATGATCATCTATACTATTAGAAAAACAGACCAAAATCCCCGCAAAACAAAACAGACCAAAAAAATTAACTTCCTACTTACAGTGGCAAGAAAATCTTATATGAATGTCTTATAATAAATAATGCTAACCATGAAGTCTTCTTCCATATAACAAAGGAGTGACGAAACCAAAAAACCTGTAATTCAAGTACGACATGCAGTTAGTTAATTATTTGCATGTCAACAGTTCTAACGTCTAGCTACAAATCTTCAAAGTAAAGATTGTGAACTCTATTAGACATGATTATATCAATTAGACCAAATAGAAAATAATTCAATATGTTGTATATCCATTAAACGAAGTTCAATCTATCTTCTGATTATTAGTGTTTCAGTTTAGGTGATTAGTCCTTCTACAGCCGCCGGTTAATAGGTGAGCCATGACTTTTTACAGTAAAAAATGCAAAGGAAGTAACAAGTTAGTATTTTTCCAAATCTAATTATACGGCCATGTTGATCATACCTTACTAATTCTGGTCGGACACTAGTAACACAAGAAAAACTCCCATGATTTATCAGTGCACATTCACCATTTGATAGTGTGATCATTTGAGATCACTAAATCATCTTCTATACGACGTAGGCCAGTAAAATTTACATCAGCTTGAAACAGAGACACCAAAAAAGGAGGAAGTATCAGACACACATTTACCTTGTCATAAATCAGATACTCGGCATGCAAGAAATCTGAACATTTTCCTTATCAATGCCAAGTTCCTGCCCACCAAACTGGTTGCATGGGAAAGCAAAGATCTCAAAACCTGTAGACCCATAAAATTGTTAGCATAACATATCGTAACTGAAATTATCATCAGCCTATATGTACTTACATCTTTATAAATAAATCGTTCTGTTTATGAGTGCAAGCATATTTGATTATTATTTTACTATTATTGCATCTATGCTTAATTGGGAGCATACAACTGTTTATGTTCTTGCATACTATTCTTAATTGTGGGGTCATATTGTTCTGAACCTTTTATTATGTCCATCACATGCAGGTTTGAAGGTGCTGTGAACGTGCTGTGATTTTGGACAGAAGGAAGGAAGGAAGAATACAGGGAACTTGGGAGTCACAACTCTTTAGGAACATCCATCTTGGCAGTGCTAGTACAAGAAAATGGCAGCTACTAAACATGTGTGTAGTGCACAAAGGGATAGCAAATACAGTTGAGTCTATTAAGCCCTCCACTGTAGTAAGGCAGCCATCTCCATCCTCCTCTGAAACCACTTGACAAGGTCCAATGCTGTGTCACTGTAATCCCTCTTCTTCTGTAAATTGGTCTACAAGAACTCCTATCACTGTAAAAAAGTTGCGACAGCAAACATATACTACAAGGACATATCCACAACGCGCTTAACACTAGAGAGAGATGCTACAGCCAAACAAATCATGACCAAACACATATCATCCAGTCCAGGACTTGCTCACTGCTATTTTGCTTGCAGATTCTGCCTTCAGGTTATAGTAACCAACTGAAAATAATACTACATAGAAATCACAAGTAGTCTTTAGCCTACGTGCAAATACAAATACTTGGTTCTCTCAACCGCATAAAAGTGCAAATACAAATCACAATACAAACTATCCGCAGATAAGGCACAATGCACGACACTCTTCTTTCCCGATCAAACTGTTGATTCATATGGGATCCCTATAAGCAGCACATTGGCTCATTGCGACAAGAACAAAATTCAGAAGTGTGGTAGGGGTATCAGTAATTTTAGGAGGAAATTATTGGCGCTTAATTGAGGAAACTGAGCGTGCATGTGGTGTTTCTTGGACTTACTAATTTTCTATCTTGAGTTGGACTTCAAGATGTTTTTATTTTCTTTGAGAAACAGATTGAGACGTTGACTCTCAGCATTGTGCGTGTTAATTCAAATTGATCCGGTCTCCGGATATCCATTCTGTCACTTTTCGAACTCTTTGTGGTGTCAGGTTGGTTACATGCTGGAAGGAAGCATCAAACTTGTTGTTTATTAATATATATATATATATATATATATATATATATATATGCAAAAACGGGTAGCAATTAGCCTAATCAGTGTCTGTTGGGACGTCAATCCCTGCATAAAAGTGCAGTAGTTTTCTTCAGTGGAATCCTTGTGACATTCCAGTCTTGGTCTCCAATGTGACCAACCAACCAGAGATCTAAATAGTGTAGCATCTACGTACAGAACATGAATAAACTTGATCGATTGCCTTGGGCAAGATAGAGATCTGTGAAGAGGGAGGAAGGAGAGGAGAGGAGAGGAGGGCATACCTCGGCTAGGAGTTGCTGCTGTGGGAGGCGCAGGTGGAGCCCATGGATGTGCCTGCTTACCAGGTCGTAGGTGGCCGGCTCGACGTGGCCGGGGGACCCCTCCTCGCCGGTGTGCAGCGGGGTGCCGCAGCCGTAGCAGCAGGCGACGCCGGAGGGCGTCTTCTTGGCCAGGGTGACCAGATCAAAGCCGGCCTGCACAAATCCAAGGAATCAGATCAGATCAGATGCAGGGAGGAAGGAAAGCAGAGGGAGGAAGAGGAACAACGCAAGGGGAGGGGAGGGGAGGGGAGGGGAGGGGGCCTGACCTGACCTGACCTGTGGCTAGGGTTTCGGGAGAGCTACAGCGGCACTCGCTCCCTCCTCTGGCGCTGCTTGGTCGCGGAAAACGGTGTCAAGGGTTTCGGGAGAGCTGCAGAGGTGCTCCATGGCGGCTTCCAGGGAGAGGCGAGCTCCCTGCTCTGCCGTTGCTTGGTCTCCTCTAGCGCGCGCGGGGGCACCCACCGCGGCCGCGGCCACGAGCTGCCGCCCCAGGTACACATCGCCCCGCGTGGTCGCCGCGGGGCCGACCCCGTCTGCCAGAGGAGACGACGAGGGGGGCGGGGCACTGGGGGAAGCGGCACGCGCAGGGAGAAGGAGCTGGTGGCGGTGGCGGACGTGTGGTGCTTGGTGGGGACGGCGGGCGGACGGAGGAGAGGAGGTGGAAGGGAGGCCGACAGCAAGTGCGTTGGGAGAGGAGAGGAGGTTGGGGATCTGGATCGGGCTGCATGGTTTTTTTCTGAGATAGACGGGGGGTGGTGTGGGACGGTTGGTGGGAAGGGATCGGGTCGGGGTGGACACGCATAGTAGTACCATGGGGGTCTTACCTGCGCTACTACTACGTACTTAGTAGTAGCGCCGGTTTTATACCCCTTGCTACTACTATGGCCTATCCCGGGGGCATTGTTGGAGACCATTTAGTAGCAGCGCGGGTTTATACCCCTCGCTACTACTATCAACTTAGTAGTAGCGCGGTTTTTATACCCCTCGCTACTACTAATTATCAGTAGCGCTCATTTTTAAACCGCGCTGCTAATAAACTTCTGTGTATAAGGTTTTCGCTACTAGTGGAGGTGACATACACGGGAGCTGGCCCGCGAGCCATAGCTCAACCTCTTGGGTTTAGCGACACTACAGGGACTGACCCAAGCACAGATGCCATGCCAATCCTTAATCATGAGGCAGTCATGGGAGGGCTTGTGAGGGCGTGAGACGTTCTGGGCGATGAAGCGCCGGACAGGCAATTGATAAGGCAACTCATAGAGGAAGGTAAGCCAGTTCCCATAAATGCAAGAAGGATACATGCCACAGGGATGGACCCACGTGGCTTGGGGATGGTGCAGCCCGACAAGCGCCCCCAAACTGAACAAACTAAAAGATGTCACCTCGCACCGTTGCTGAAGAAATGTCGGGGTAGCAGGAGGCGCGCTTTGCTGAAGTCGTTCCTCAAGAGCCACACAGGCCCTGAGCCTCGGGAGGCTCTGGGGGTCTGGTGGGCTCGTGAGGATCCATCTCCATCTCTGCTAGGATCTCCTGGTGCCTAGCCTCCCGAGCCGCTAGGACATCCCGCATGCGACGCTGAGATGCAACACTTGTGCTCGACAAGCCAAAGGGCATACGAACATAGCTGTGAGGGGGGCCTCGCATCGGCCGACACGGGACGGCTAGAAGAGCTCCTGAGACATAGCCCTGTTGAGCCCTGGGATGTCGATACAGACGTGAAACTCCTCGCCCTCGCTAGGGCAAGGAGCCGCGCCCGATGGTGGGTGGCGATCGCCCTGTAGAGCCCTGGCCTCCTGAATTTCCTTGATTGCCTTGTTGATGAACTCCTAAGTGCCTGGTGGTTCACACACTGTGCTTTCTCCTCGGAAGCATGCACTGAAGCATGCCTCCACATGGTGCCTGAGCGCCTTCCTCATGGCGCTGGCCAGGTCAGAGGCCCTCCAGAAGAGAGCCCCCGAGCCCAACCTAACGGGGCCGCCAAGCACGCTTTGCTATGCGATACGTGAAGGCGCCGCATCCACGGACGCGAGGATCAATGCGGTACCATCAGGCGATGCCTCCTCCTGAGATCCTTGACCCAACAGTTGCTTCTTTGTCTTGGGGGCGACCTCAGGAGGGAGGGCCGCATCCTTATCTTCAGGGTTCTCAATCACTGCAGCTTGGTAGGCGCGCTCGAGAGAGCACATCGCGTCCTTTTCCTCGCAGGCGACCGTGATGATGCCGCCGCTCCCTGGCATCTTGAGGATGTTGTAGCCGTGGTGCGTCGCTGCCATGAACTTGGCTAGAGCTGGGTACCCGAGGATGGCGCTGTACGGCAGGCGGATGTCGGTGACGTCGAAGTCGATGAGCTCGGTGTGGTTTGTTGTCGTGCTTGCTGAAGGTGACATGGAGGTGGATTTGTCCGATTGGATGCGTGGAGCCATCGGTCACTCCTAAGAAGGGCTTGGTAGGTTGGAGCTGGTACTATGGCACTTGGAGCCTATTGAATGTCTGGACGGAGAGAACATTGAGCCCTGCTCCAGCATCGATGAGTGTCTTGGTGACGAGCATGCTGCTGATGATGGGTGAGCAGAGCATTGGGAGCGCGCCAGCTGTGGGCGCACACTTGAGCTGGTCGGAGGAGTTGAAGGTGATGGCGTACTTGGACCACCTGAGCGGGCGGGTCGCCTCGAGCTTGGGAAGGACCGCGTTCACCTCACATGCAAACTACTTGAAGGCGCGATGGCTGGCTGGGCCCTAGGAGCCGCCAAAGATGCATGCGATGGCACGAGGCTCTTGGAAGCCCCTAGCCCCATCATCCTGGTGGTGGTCTTCGTTCCTTCATGGCAGCGGAGGCAGCGGAGGAAGACCAGTGTTTCCCTGAGGCCAATCCTCATGAGGCGGCCCTGCTAGCGCTCCTCCCGAGGCTGGTCGCGCCACTCCTAGTGATGGTCGCGTCCGTCCCAGCATCCTCCACCTCGGCCACCTCCAGGGTCGTAGCCTCGATCGTTACGCTCGGGGCAACGATCGAGGCGCCCATCATGGAGGGCCCTGAGCTCCTGGCAGTTGTTGGTGTTGTGGCTGTGCACGTTGTGGAAGATGCAGTACGGACGACTACCCTTGGACAACTCAAGGTGATCACAGTCGCGCTTCATCTCTGGTTCGGCTGTGAGCACAACTGGTCCCTTGCGCTTCACATCGTTAGCCTTGGCCTTCTTGTGTTCTGGGTCTGCATCAGGGAGCTTGAGGAGGGAGAGGCGTCCCTCCTCAACCCTCGCGCACTTGTTTGCCATGTTGCACATCTCTAGGGCTGTGCAAAGGTCTTCATGTATGGAGAGCTCCTCCTTCATCTTGACATCGTGGACGCCATCAGTGAACGCTGAGATGATGGCCTCGTCCGACACCTTGGGGATCTTGAGGCGAATGTTGTTGAAGCGCTGAAAGTACTTCTGCAGGATCTCTCCTGGCTGTTGCTTGATGCATCGTCGGTCACCTGCGGCCGGCGAGTGGTCGTGAGTGCCCTGGAAGTTGGCGATGAAGCGGTCGCGCATCTCATCCAAGGAGGAGACCGACCCCCCAGAGAGGTTCAGGAGCCAGGAGCGTGCGCCATCCTTGAGGGCCATGGGGAACCAGTTCGCCATGATCTTCTCCTTACCGCTGGCCGCCTTGATGCTCATTTCATACAACAGCAGGAACTCGACGGGGTCGAAGATGTCGTCGTAGCATGGGGCAGGTCAGGCTTGAACTTGCACTACAAAAAAAGACACATCCGTGACATTTTGGGCCGAACGAAATTTTTTCTGTCATACATATGACACTTCTATGACGATAGTTGTGACAAAACCCGGTATCATCATAGATGTGGTGGGCTCCTACTTCTATGACAAAAAATCATGAAAGAAAATGGACTTTTCGTCTAGGGCGGGCCGGAGACGCAGCTGCATGACATTCTTTGGACCGTCCATGACGGAAAAAACCGTGGTAGAAGCGAGGGTGAGGAAAATTTCGGGGATTTCCCGGTTACGGTGGGCGGTTGGGGGCCGAGCGATGCGTGTTTCTCTCGTACACGTACACGCGTGTGTGCGAGGCGTTGGCTCTAACTGAACCCGAGCGAGGCATTGGGCTCTAACTAAACCCGAGCGATTGCACTGCAGGCTATGCGTTACTGAACCCAAGCGATTGATCGATGGCTGTTAACTGAACCCGATCGATTGGATGAACAGTGAGCGTTTCGGGGTGGGGGTGGGGTGGATGAACAGTGAGCGGTGGCATTGCCTCTGGATGAACAGGACCCCGTGGTGTGGAGGGCTGGATGAACAGGACGACCCCGTGGAGGGCTGGATGAACAGTAGACAGTGGAGGGGTGCCCGTGGAGGGGTGGTTGAAAAGTAGCCGGTGGAGTAGCACGCGGTGGAGGCTGGATGAACATGACCCCATGGAGGCTGGAGGAGGTCGACGGTAGCCCGTGGAGGCTGGAGGAGGTCGATGGTGGAGATGAACAGTATCCCATGGAGTCCCGTTTTGTGGTACGCCACACCCCTCCCGATGAACAAGACCCCAGTTTCGACCATAGCGCTCCAACACAAGTCCGTTTCGTCTGTTTTGCGGTACGCCACACCCCTCCCAATCAACAGGACCCCCGTTTCAACCGTAGGAGGTCCGTTTCGTCCGTTTTGCGGTACGCCACACCCCTCCCGATCAACAGGAACCCCGTTTCGACCGTAGGAGGTCCGTTTCCTCCGTTTTGCGGTACGCCAGACCCCTCCCGATGAACAGGATCCCGTTTCGAACGTGGCCGGTCGAACACAAGGTCGTTTCCTCTGTTCTGTGGTACGCCAGGCCTCGTTTCCATCGCCTGTTCCGTCCAAACCCTCCCGATGAACACGACGACGCATTCTGTTCCAACCCAGCCGGTTGGTTCCCCATGAACATGACGATGGCGATGTTTCTCTATTTCGACCCAACCATGTACACGAGCCCTGGCCGTGCGTATGCGCGAGTAGGCGTTTGAGACCCCGCCCGTATGTACACATACGTGGCCGTATTTTCTTTCTTGCACCCTGGCCGTTTTACGTACGTGTACATTCTATGTGCGCGCCTCTACTACGACACGTGCATGCCTCTACTATGACACGTGCGCGCCTTTACTACGACACGTGCGCGCCTCTACATCACTAGTATGTACGTACACATTCACGACCAGAATGACAATGCTATGTACGCTTCGACCAGGTGGGTCCCGACTGTCAGGCACTTCCTTGCGTGCGAAGATGTAGCTGGTGGATCCCAGCAGTCAGGGGGGCGAATCGGGTTTTTTTCGGACGCACTTCCTTGCGTGTGAAGATGTAGCTGGTGGGTCCCAGTAGTCAGGGGGAAACGTTTTTTTCTGTGAAATACAGTGGCCCGTCTGGTGGGTCCCAGATGTCAGGTGGAGGAATCATTATTTTTCACGTAATAAGGAGGCACTTCCTTGCTGCGGTCGTGGACCCAGCTATCAGCATCTCCACGTACAGTCCATATCCGATGGAAGTCGTTCCTTGACCGCGTTGACCACGCCACACCGATAGCACCACGGCACTGGACGACGGCGAGGCCTGGGAAGGGGACGATGGGGAGCCGGGGAAGACGCGGCAATGGAAGCCCGCGCGGAGAGGAGTATGAGGGTTCACTGGTTTGGCTGCGATGTGAGGCTGCCATCGCCGCAGGGCCGTGCCAGTGGTGGGAATAGTAGGGGGCGGTGAGGCCTCCGCGGCAGCACAGCCAGCCACGGGAGGCAGGAGCATGCGGCACGACCGGCTCTCCTTTGGGCGGCTGGAGCAAGAAGACCAGAGGTTGAAGAAGCACTACGGCCGTTGGATGGACATCGTAGGGTCACTGGAGCTAGAATCGTTCATATTGACTAAAGTTGACAAAGGCCCCCGTCCGAGTCAACTTAGTAGGCCCAGAAGTCAGCCTCCCACCATGGTGGGTCCCAGCTAGCAGGGGGAGTATTCATTTTTTTGTGCGTAATAAGGAGGCACTTCCGTTGGGTCTGAGCTGACACCATTGGAATTATTTTTTTGCGAAATACGGTGGCCCGTCCGATGGGTCCCAGCAGTCAGGGGGGAAACGTTTTTTCGCGAAATAAGGTGGCCCGTCCGGTGGGTCCCTGGTGTCAGGTGGAGGAATAATTATTTTGTGCATAATAAGGAGGCACTTCCTTGCGGCCGCTGGACCCAGCTGTCAGCCTCTCCACGTACAGTACTCTTCCGATGGAACTCGGTCGTTGACCATGTTGACCATGCCGTGCCGAGAGCACCAGGGCGATGGATGATGGAGAGGCCTAGGAAGGGGACGACACGGAGCCAGGGAAGACGCAACAGAGGAAGCCGGCGCGGAGAGGAGTACGAGGGTTCACTTGTTTGGCTGCGGTGTGAGGCTGTCATCGTTGCAGAAGAACAGGGGGTGTGGGTGAGTAGAGGGATGGCCAGGGCAGCGGTGGGAGTAGTATGGGGCAGTGAGGCCTCCGCGGCATCACAGCCGGCCACGGGAGGCAGGAGCACGTGACCCGACCGGCGCTGCTTTGGGCGGCTGGAGCAAGAAGACCAGAGGTTGAAGAAGCACTACGGCCGTTGGATGGACATCGTATGATCACTGCAACTAGAATCGTTTATATTGACTAAGTTGACAAAGCCCTTGGTATGCGTCAACTTAGTAGGCCCACATCTCGGATTTGGCAGAGAACATATAGCCCATTTGCGATTTGTAAGAATGTATAGCCCATTTTTAATTCTAATGGAATTTACTACAGCCCATTTACAGTTTGTTAAAAGTACAACCCAACTTATAGCTAGGACAATGATTAATAATTTCAAACAACCGCTCAAAATAGAATTCAAAAAAATTCCCACATTTTGATGGGATCCGAAATATTTTTATTCGAAATTTCTAGTCAGGTTAAATATAATTTCAAAATAAAGTTGTATTACATTAAAATCCAACGAAATATTGCGCGCGCAACAAGTAATGAAACAGAAAATTCCAAATTCCAAAAATAATATATTTTTTAAACTAATTATGTGTTTGGTGCATAGTTACTATCCAGTTATTATAATTACATCCCATTTATTATTTCTTAAAGTCCATTTTCTTGTTCAGCCTAATGCATACCTCCTAGGAAAGTTTGCAGCCCAGCGGGGCGGAGAATAACAAGTTGACCCGGATATTGTGTACAACTGTCAGCCCAGTTGCATTGCTGATGTTGAAAAAAAGGCCTGTGTAGTACAGTACAACCAAACATGGTTACTCCGCCCACATTCAGCGACGCCGGAAAGGCCCAAACAAGGCTTCTGTACAACTTTTTGAAGTCACTGAGCTCAATTAATAACTTAAGAAAAAAGTTAGATTATAGTGAAACCTAATTAAAAGCTATCACGAGCAAATAAATAATTCAACAGGTCCCACTTGTGCGTGTGCGCGTGTGTGTGTGCGTGTGTGCGTGTGTGTGTGTGTGTGTGTGTATGTGTGTGTATGTGAGAGAGAGAGAGACCCATCGGTCGATGCTCGTAAACTCATCTTTCAGCCATATGCATTGCTGATGCTCAGTAAAAACTTATATAGTTGACACAATCATATAGAACATCATAGCACAATACAAAAATTTCACGCAGGCGGCACAATCAGGATGGAAGCAGTTCATCGCTACGGGAAGGGCTATGTTGAAACCAACGAAGTCGTACATAACGGTTCATCGTCTTTATCAATGACGGGGAAATATCTTGAATGTTGTGCAAAGAAAATAGACAGACAACACAATAAGTTCTGCTAGCACATTAAGTTGACGTACATCCCTTTCTAAAAAAAGTTCAGGTACAAAATTAGAACAGGTCACAATCAAATGTACTGGCATATCAGTGCTTCATACCCATAGCTCGAATTTAACTAGTATCTGACAAGATTCAGTTGTTACCTCAAATTAGAGCACATCCAGGCAGCCAGCCCTGCCTCTTCCCCCAAAGAAGCAGTGGCCTCCACCGCGCGATGGAGTAGGCCCTGTGCCATCCATCGTTCCAAGCAACACAGGGAAAGTCTAACGTTGACTCATGTAATGGACGTCGTCGACGGACCCAGGCACCAGCGGCGGCGGCAGGACTTCGATTGATGGATCGACCACTTCTTCGACATGCACGAACACTCGATACAGGTACATCCCTAACATGGTCCGCGGCAGCCTTGGTGGCGACGAATAGTACAACCCCAGTTCCTGCACCGGTATGTCAACACCAATCACCTTCGATATGGTTGACGGCTTCTTCATCCATGCCATAACCGTCAGAGCCTGGCTGTCTGGAGGAACAAACATACTTACGAGCTCACCTCCAAGGTCGTTGATAAGCTTGTTCATGGACTCGCTGTTCCAAGCACGTCGAGGCATGCCGTGGAAGGTAAGCTTTGTTAAAAACTCAAGCTCAGAGGGAACCGAGCCCCATCCTGGGTGCCACCGATCAAAGCTCACTAGCGCGCCATCGCAGAACAAACACCGGGAAGATTCGAACACACGAATGCAGTCGAAAGTTGTCCGGAACCTGACAAAGAAATCAGCCGGTGGCGGACAGACTTCGATGAGCAAGTCACTTATTTGGATGCCGTGTGCAATGCCAAGAGCTTTGACAAGATCGTCCGGCGAGACGGGAGGCCGGTCGCCATTGATGGTTAGCATCAGCACTTTGCCTGGCAAACTGGTCGTCAAGCGCCGCCATGCCACTGTTGAGAAACAACACGCAGCGACCGAAGGCAGGATGGACCTCAGGATCTCCGGCTCGGAGATCCGCGTTGACCGGCGACATGATAGTGCGCTTAAGTACAGGGAGTACAAGAGGGGGATTTGGGGGAACTGGAGTAGGAATCAAGATTCCAGAGGTGGGGGAGGGGTGGGAGACTGGGGATGAAAAGGTAGCATGAATTTCAAGCACGCGCCAATATGCTCATGGTGCAAGCGCACGAAAACACCAGTGGCGCCCACATGTCGGCCTAAGAGTCCTTATTCTTTCTTTTTTGGAGAGCCCAGCCTTTTTTTTCAGGATCTTTTGAGAGCCTGGACTGAGAGTCATAATTGACCTATTTGGCATTGCGTTACTACTCGACCCATATTCAACGACACCTCACTGGACCAAACAAGTTTACATCATCGAAAAGACACTGGGCTCAAATTATATAACTTGAAAAAAGGAGATATACTCTAAACACTGGAGAATGGTGATGCCCTCATTTAGCCCACCAGTAGTTCGAGACAATAAACAGTTCGAAACAATGATATATACAACATTCAAACACTGACTAGTGACTACTACTAACATAAACAACAAGACATGATAGTTCATAAGAAGTCTTGCTACACCACCAAAACGTACCCATCTGCAGCGCTCAGACTCTCGTGATCCAGACGAGAATGACATTCTAAATAGAAGCAACTATTACATAGTAAGAGTGACATAGACGAGGATGACCAAATGACAAGGAATATGCATAACAAAAGAAAGAACTACCCATCCAGAACCAGCAGCAAAGACAACAAAGTCATTCGAAGAGATGATCCAACACCATCATAATTTGCAGCCCCGCTTCAGCGACCAGTGATCCGAAGATACCAGTACTCCACCCTTTTGATGCAACAACCCAATTCCCTATCAACCTGAAGGCTTGAACATCAGTCTTTTGCCGTCGTCTGATCGAGCGAGGAACTAGTTGTGTTTCCCTGTTTTTGGCAAAGGTGGTGTGATTACAAAGGGCAGTAACTGTAGGGACACTACATCATATCAAAAAGGACAGGCATTGTTAATGTAAGATTAGCATTGTTCAGAGTATGAGTAGGATAATGCAAGAAACAACATTGATATGTCCCTATTGGAACTGGGAGGAAAATACAGGGAAATGTATACTGGGTTCAAAAATATAGAAGTGCCATGCATGGTTATACTCTTGTTATCTCGCAATCGATTCTTCACAGGAAACTACCATGTCATGCATGTTATGTAACCAAGTTCTGTCCTCACAAACAAATTCTTCAAGGTAACTAACAGACCATGCATTGTTATATACTCGTGTTCTGTGGGCAAAAAATTTGTGAGGATATTATTCTAGCCATTGATTGCTGAAGGGCGAATATAGGTATGTACACATGGTAAGCATTGCAGGATTTCACTACTTCCAAATATAGAGTTCTCCATATGAACATTTACTTCCCTAATGTATGGTTAGATGAAACCAACAGTGTGGTGCATGTTTCTACATCATGAAAATGAGGAAACTAACATGGCCATTGATACACACTCATATTTAGTAGTAGTATATAGATTACTGTAAAATAAGGATAATATCCATATATTCCTAACCGTTTGATTATTCAGCGTACAAATTGGCTGTAATGACATGGTCACAATCGCATGAATTAACTCATTCCAAATATAGCTGATTTACGGTGTCTCTAATACATTGCCATAGTTGTACTCAAATTCTGCTCAAACAGGGATATGCCAATCATCACAAAAAGTTCAAACAGTGTCATGGCGTCATCATTAACATGATACGGAAACAACTTACATGCGCCGTCCCAGCAATACGTGGTGCCATCTGCTTTGTCGATCGCGTAGATGATGCCATTGTGTTCAATAGCATCACAGAAGCGTGTATCAGCTTTGACAATGATCCACTGCAAGCTGGGTTGTCTCCAGCTAAAGAAGGCACCGGCGTAAAGATAGGCGAGTCCGCGGTCGAACAAGGCAATTAGCTTGAAATCTGCGTAATTCGCATGTCGTGTGGGCACTTGGCAGATTACAATCTTCTGCAAAACAAGGTCCGTCCAACTCACGTGGTAATCTAGATAGTAGCCAATCTCGCAAGACCAGATAGCAGCAAGCAGGGTGTCTTGAAAAGCTTAGGCCTCGCTTCAACGATGGTTGTGTGCATGTCCCTCGAGTATGCGGCCAGCCGCAGGGCTCTCAACATAGGTCGAGGATGTCACTGGGGAGATTGCTCCAATCGCGGCTCATATGGATGCTGGCGGTTCATGTTCGGCCATGGTGGAGTTTGGAAGGTCGAGGTTTTTGGGGGCTTGATTTACGGGGGAGAAGGATGTCGGTGCTAGAGCGACTAGTGAGGGAATAGTGGTACTGGGAGAGGCGAGTGAGGCGACGGTACACGGGGCACAGTGTGATGGAGACGGAGACGGGGAAGGAGATGGAGATGGAGTGGTGCTATGGGAGCGGAGAGGGAGACGAGGTGAGACGCGAATGTGCTGTACAACGGCTGTGACAGACTGCACAGTGCACAGGGTGAGGATGACTTTGGTAACCCGAACACACCGCCTGGACTAGTGCCAGGCACAGGGTGTTGTCACTTCACTGCACTACTAGAAAAACCGCTACTAATGGTGCACCTAATTTGGCCATTAATGGCGCATCACTGGTGCGCCATTACTAGCATACCATTAGTAATTTTTACTAATGGCGCACCACTGGTGCGCCATTAGTATAGGCCACGGTGCGCCATTAGTATGCCTCCCAGGGGCCATGTATACCCAGGTGCTTTGGCATACTAATGGCGCACGACAATGGGATGCGCCATTAGTAACTTCGGCAAACTAATGGTGCACTATTTAGTGATGCGCCATTAGTGATGCGCCATTTTGAATCTAGATCTGGATCGTGATTTTTTGCCCATTTTTTGCTCTTTTTTTGCTTGTTTTTTGGCACGACATTATTTCAAATTTTGTTCCTGTTTTTGGATCTTGTATGTTCTTTTGCCGTGGTCTTTTGCCGGAGAGGAGTTCGCCGGAGAGGAGTTCGCCGGAGAGGAGGAGGAGGAGGTCACCGGAGAGGCGCTCGCCTACATCGCCGGAGAGGAGGAGGAGGAGGTCGCTGGAGAGGAGTTCACCGGAGCATCGGAGAGGAGGAAGGAGAAACCATGAGGGGATGGGAGGAGAGGAGGGAGGAGGAGCTCACCGGAGAGGAGGGAGGAGGAGCTCACCGGAGAGGAGGGAGGAGGAGCTCACCGGAGAGGAGGAAGGAGGAGCTCA
>NC_041393.1:482621581-482622171 GCF_002162155.2 Triticum dicoccoides
GTGAGGGGAGGGGAGGGGAGGGGAGGGGAGGAGGGAGGAGGAGGTCGCTGGAGAGGAGGAGGAGGTTACCGGAGAGGAGAAGTATCGTGGAGGAGAGAAGGGAAGATGGAGTGAAGGAGAGGAGGAGATGGAGTGTAGGAGAGGTGGAATGAAGAGATAAGGAGGAGAGGACCACAACCAGCCATATATACGGCATACTAATGGCGCACCGCGGGCAGGTTCGCCATTAGTAATTTTTTTTATTATTTTTATTTATTTTGAATTTTGAAGGCGGGAAGATACTAATGGCGCACCATGGGCAGGTGCACCATTAGTATTTTTTTTTAATTTTTTGACTTATTTTGAATTTTGAAGGAGGGAAGATACTAATGGCGCACCATGGGCAGGTGCGCCATTAGTAAGTTTGAATTTTTTTGAATTTTTTTGCCTCTCCAGATCTTAAAAGCCCCGTATCTTTTTTTCTGTTAGGTTTTTGAGGATTTTGAAAATGTTTAACGGGGTTCCCCCGGTTAAATTTGGATGTAACTTTTCGAGTAGATGATTTTTCATATAAAAAACTTTTTCATCCGAGTTAGTATGCAAAAGTTATG
>NC_041393.1:482622487-482637851 GCF_002162155.2 Triticum dicoccoides
GGGGGGTGCATTCGGTGGAAGTGGTGGCCAAGTTACTAATGGCGCACCGTGGCATGGTGCGCCATTAAAGTTCAACTAGTAATGGCGCACCACTCCCACGGTGCGCCATTAGTAGTTTTGAACAAAATTTTAAAAAAATATTTTTACTAATGGCGCACCATGGATGTGGTGTGCCATTAGTATTTGGACACTAATGGCGTACCAACACATGGTGCGCCATTAGTATATAGTAATGGCGCACCACATGTCTGGTGCGCCATTAGTGTCAATTCCATCTATAGCCCTTTTCCTAGTAGTGCTGTGAGGACCGGATGAATAGTATTTTGACCATCAAGTGTACCACAGTTGTACGACTACTACTACTAGTAGGAACATGAGTACTCCAGTATTGTATAGCGGAAATAGGTCTCCCGTGCTAGCATGCCTGTTCACTTCATCGTTCAGGTATCATCCATATTGCGAGCATAACCAAATTCTTGTGCATGCCCAATCAACGCCCTACCACGATGCATGCAGTGGTCGTTCTGGTGCATCAAGGACGGCATGCAGATCGTTCCACACTTGAGAAGAGGAAAAATGGAAAGGTAGAACGCGGCAGCAGAGGAAGAGAACGCTGGCTAACGAGGCTGGGGGGGGGGATCGAGCAGGAAGTTAATGCTCCACGCCTAAAGGTTTTGGGAAAACCTGATTTTCATAAGGTGACTTATACTCACCTAAATGGATGGAGTATTCCTTAACCAGAGAATGTTGTGTCTCCCACTCACACGCTAAAAAAAGCTACGACACAATTTTTTTATCTGTTTGCATAGGTCCCACCTATCAAGAAGGATGGGCACGTACACGAACAGGTACGACTCCTCAGTCTACCCGCATAGGCTTTTCGTTTAGTCTACCTAGCCATCTAATCAACTGCCTGCACGCCACTTCTCCCATTTACTTCTCCATCGGGAACCGATTCTCCTCGGCTTCTTCACCTCCCCTTCGTCTTCATTTGCATCCAAACCCCACTGCGCTCACATTGTTTTAACCTCTTTAAATAATCATCTACTACTTCAGTTAAACTAGCC
The DNA here is from genome assembly GCF_002162155.2 of Triticum dicoccoides. Lineage (NCBI taxonomy): Eukaryota > Viridiplantae > Streptophyta > Magnoliopsida > Poales > Poaceae > Triticum > Triticum dicoccoides. The sequence continues at coordinate 482,623,555 of NC_041393.1, forward strand.
ATCTAATCCTAATTCTCCAAACCATAGCCCTCCGTTCCAGCGGTTCCAAATGGCGAAAGAGATTGAGATGCAGGTTTTTAGCATCCAACATGTCCTCGTCGAAGGCTCGATGCGCATAGTTGCCACCGTCACCATCCACACAAGGGTTGTTCTGCAGTGGATCAACAATGTATCCAACTCCCTCGAAAAGGTAGAGACGAGGGTCATCGGTCTCGACGCAGAGTACACGAAGCGTGCCCCTGGGAAGATCCAGCGCGCCGCCGTCCTTCAGCTGTGCCTCGAAGATGATGTTTTGGTGTACCACATCATACACTTGCCCTCCATACCAGGTGAGATTCAGGATTTCTTGTCTCAGGAGGACGTATACTTCCGTGGGGCAGCCATCGAACAGGACAAACAGAAGTTGGAGCCGTACAACCTTGATTTGAAAAGCATCACTGACCTACAAACCAGAATCAAAATTCCTCTAGAAGATTGTGATAAACAGACACCATCCATATTCGACGTAGCAAAATTTGTGCTCGGTACAAATCTTCAGAAGGGTGATGAGATGGTGGCATTAAGGTCATCTGGATGGGAGAATTATCCCTTGACGTACGAGCGGATAAAATATGCTGCCCTCGATGCCCGTGTGAGTTTTGAGATAGCAGCAATGTCCAAAGAGCTTGTTGCGAAGCCATCTCCCACGGAGAATCAGAACAAGAAGAAGAAGAAGAAGAAGAAGAAGAAGAAGAAGAAGAAGAAGAAGAAGAAGAAGAAGAAGAAGAAGAAGAAGAAGAAGAAGAAGAAGAAGAAGAAGAAGAAGAAGAAGAAGAAGAAGAAGAAGAAGAAGAAGAAGAAGAAGAAGAAGAAGAAGAAGAAGAAGAAGAAGAAGAAGAAGAAGAAGAAGAAGAAGAAGAAGAAGAAGAAGAAGAAGAAGAAGAAGAAGAAGAAGAAGAAGAAGAAGAAGAAGAAGAAGAATAAGAAGAAGAAGAACTATTTCCTCTCTTGTAAAAAAAATTATTCCCTCTCGGTGTATAATGATATAGATGGACTATTTCGATGGTGTGCATGTATTTGGAACAAAGTAGTAGCATGGGTCCGCTTGACTATAAGGAACTATTTATCTGCATATATAGCTTTCTCTGCTACTCCTTCCAGTGATTGGTATGCAGTGCATGTGTCTGTAGACATGACAACTTGTCCATGGAAGTTCAACTACGGCGACCATCACGTTTCATCTCGCGATTCCCACGACGCCTCTCCAACCCACGGCACCACGCCCCCCGACGTGCGCCTCACCCCTCTCGGCTGCACCGCCCATCTGCCTTTGTGTGCATGACATGTGGGCCACCAAAATGCGGCGAGCATCAAGTTTCTACCACAACCACACGCGATTCCCATGATGCCGCTCGAACCCATGACACCACACGTCCCCCGATCTGCGGCTCACCCCTCTTGGCCCCACTGCCCCTCTGCCTTCGGGAGCACTACATGTGAACCAATCACCTATCGGGTCCACATGTTATTGACTCAAAGGCGCTGAAGCTCAGTCCCGACGGCCCTAAGAGGGAAATGTAACTCCTGCACTAGGGCTTGTGGTGCTCCCGCAGCACGAACTCGTGACAAACTCGAGATTTGTTTCTTTACTATACATGCACGCAACGATTTAATGGACATTGTAATCTCAACATCTGATGGGGAGCTCTAAATTTGAATTTGAAACTGATAAAACGAAAAGATTCAAAACAAATAAACTGGGAGAGAGGGAGTATATCGTAGGATGTATACCATACAAAATAAGTCCCCTAGTTTGTCACCGTGAAGATGCGGTTAGAAAGGAGCACAATGTCTTCCTACTCGTACAACAACAAATCGGCCGCAGACAGCATGGTCTGCCTTTGACCGCCATGTGCAAGGTTCATGCTATCTTATTCAATCTCACCGTGGTTCCATCATACCAATTCATGCGGTGGCCCGTTGCATGGCTGATCCCAATGTTGGACAAAGGTTCTACGGGAACGGTGTCACCGTTGTAAATGTTGTGCAAATTGATGTTGGTACCCTCTCGTACATATGCAAGCCAATCTCCACTCGCACCGAGCCTAACATGTAAAACAGTGGGCAGGGGGAGAATTTGGAAATGGACACGGAAGTAGCCTTTAGAATGCATTTACTACGTGATCAAACTCATCTTACCTGCTCATCGGAGGAAATCCGAGTGCCCCTCAACGTCGGCATCTCAAGGGGTGTTAACTTGCAACTACGGCCACGCCGCGCTGGAGAGACCCCCAAGGAAACATCCTCGTGCGTTCCATGGAACATCAAGATGCATTTGTATGAGTACTTTATCTTGTGAGAGAAAAGGATGAACGAGGGAAGGCCTTTAGAGATAGAGATGGACACTACTACTACCAATGTGCTGGCCTGTGCATTGCAATGGATCCAAAGTAGTAGAATAATACTTGTTCACGTGCTTGAAATATAAACACTCTAGTTTTGATATACATGTATCAGCAGACATGACAGCTTGTCCATGGAAGTTGAACCACGGCGACCATCATGTTTCTTGTTTCTACCACTGCCACACCCACACGCGATTCCCACGACACCGCTCCAACCCATGACACGACTTCCCCCGACGTGGACATGGATCCTCTGACGTGGCTATCACTGCCTTGCCCTGCCTTTCCTTCGCTGACAGGTGGGATCCACGCTTATGGGTCCCACATGTCAGTGACAGAATGGTATGATTGTTCATGTCAGGGGATCCTCATCCCCCTGACGTGCCCCTCATCCTTCTCGGCCCCACCGCTCCTCTGCCTTTGTGTGCATGACATGCAGGCCAGCTGAACTGCGGCGACCAACAACTTTCTACCACAGACACACCCGATTGGACGCGGTTTGCCTGCTCCGCTGCTATGCTCCGATCCGTACTCACGCACCATTGAATTTTCATCCAGCGGCTGTGACACATTTCGTGCCGAGCATCAATCCTTAGCTGGAGTACTTATGTACTACAGGTAGTACCCGCCGGTGTGGCCATCTACACCTCGTAATGCCTCGACGCCCAGCTGTGGCACCCTTGCCACGGCCACGCCACCACGGGCCGGTTCATCTCGAACCAGTGAGTCGTGAACCACGCCACCACCATGAGAATGACATGTGGGCCAGCCGCATTTAAGGTCCGCATGTCATTGACTCATAGGCCGTGCACTAAGCCACTGAAGTTCGGTCCCGTTGGCCCCGAGAGGGAAATGTAACTCCTGCGGCGGGCCTTGTGGTGCTCCCGCAGTACGAGCTCGTGCCAAAACTGGAATTTGTTTCTTACTACTACCAACTAGTACTAGTAAGGTACACCTGCATTGCACGCATGAGATTCTGGTGGTTTGTGCATTATGCTTCTACATGTGGAGTTTTCTAGATTATAACATGTGGCAAAATCTGGTGGAATGTAAGGTTAGGCAAGTTTGATTAACTTAGGTGAGTGTTTGGTTCACCTTAGGCAAGCCACACTAAGGCCCCACATGACATACACACAAAAAATGTGGCAAGATTCCCTTAGGCTTGCCAACTTGTGGCTCTCATTTTGAAGAACTAATAACTTTGCTTAAGCTTAGTTGTGGCAAAGTTAGTCATGAATTAAGTTCAACCATGGAGTTTTCTACATTATACATGTGGAAGAATCTGGTGGATGATATCCAACGGCTAGTAGTGCTCGGATTTGCCATCTTTGTACCGTCAGATTGGCTTCATCCAACGACCAACTTTCAAAGTTTTTCACACTATATAGGGGGTATAGATATAGATGTGCCGGTCCGTTGCAATGGATCCAAAGTATATCTATTTAGTGGAGTGCACTATAAACACATTATCTATTTATTTTTCTCTAACCTTTCGTAGCCATGCAACCAAGCCACATAAGCTTCATGGGTGCCCCCACATCATATTATTCATATTATGTTGATTGAAAAAAAGATAAATCACCCAAAACAAGATCTTCCCGTTTTTTGTTCCTACGATGTTGTGCCGTGCATGTACCTACTAGTTGTATAGTGGTAGTACTAGTAATATAGTTAGGAGTACAAACTTGGTACTAGTAGGAGTAGTACTAGTATGGAATGCTCCTACTCTATCAACGAGCCCCATCTGACACCAAATTTCTTGGCTTCTGTGCTACAGCAAGATCTTCCCCTCGTTTCTATTTTCCAACCCGGCGGCGGGCGGGGTGTCGGTTTTCTCAATGGTGGTCCCACATGAAAGTGAAAATGCTAGGCAACACACCTTCCCTAAGCTATGTGTTGTGCCGGACGGGCCGTGGAGTACTCCCGATGCCCGGGCGTGTGGGGGTGCGGCGCGAATGCGGCAGGCCTTTTCCTTTTACTAGCAATGTGCCCGTGCGTTGCGACGGATCCAAAGTAGTAGAATAGTAGTATTTGTTCACAAACTTGAAATAAATCACTATTGTTTTGATATACTCCTAATATATTACTCCCTCCGTACCTAAATATTTGTCTTTTTTGAGATTTCAAATGGACTATCACATACGGATTATATAGACATATTCTAGTGTTTCTAGCAAGATGCCCGCGTGTTCCATGAAGTTGATGGAAAAGGTAAGCACAACTTATAAATTGACGGATGGAGTAATAGTTATAGTGATGCATATAATTAAGCAAAGGGATCGCACATGTCGGTATTGACTGGAACGAGAATGCAACAGCACAATAAGAATTAAGGCCACGATGATGCGATCGCAGTGGTGGTTACAGAAGGCAAGCAGAAAGATGGATCCATGAACGTACGACCTACTCTTCCTCAACTTAGTGCGCCGGGCCACCGACCGGCGGCTAAGGAGCGGCGGCTTTTGTGGCGAGGTCGAGGTGCTTCTCTGCAAAGGCATCTAAGGCTTCCAGTCGGTTAAGGAAGGCCAACGTCGTAGCGTCCTCACTGGCCTTGTAGATACCTATGTAAACGATTTGCTCGTACATGTGGATGTGTAGGTCGACGAATTCGTGCAGGGCGAGGCGCCTCGCGGCGAGCGCGACCTCTAGGTGGACATTCTTCATGGCGTCGGCGGCAGTCATAGGGCCACCAGTGCTTGAAAGAGGTTCCGGCCATGGAGGCCGATTAGGGTGGCAGGCAATGAGTAGCCCGGGCACGCAGCCTGGAGGAGTACAGCGATGTCGTCCGCGAGCTTCTTGAGGATGGTGAACTTGTTGCTGGTGGCAACGATCATCTGGTCCAACTAAGAGTCGTAGTTGGCGTCGACGGCGGCCATCCACCAGCCGGTCTCCAACACCGTCTGGAGACGATCCTCGGTGCCATGCCGCAGGCCGGCGTCGTGGACCATCTGGCGCAGCCGCTGGCCGCTCACGCACATCGCCGCCATGGGTCTGGAGTGAGCTCTTTTGCGCTTAGTGTAGGTTCCTAGGCAAATGCTTAGGTGCGTACGATGTGGTAGATGCATTGGAATGGAGGGGCGCCTTTATATGAGGGCAATGAGGGCAAACTGCGTTGCATTCACATCGTACAACCTCTTTTCCCGGACCTCCTCCCATTACTTCCCTCATGCATTAATTGAAGGAGGATGCATTGGCCATTCAACATATCGGGAACCGCTACTCCCTCCCTCGTCTGCATTAAAGCCGTATCGGTAACTGCGCCGCCCACTGTCAAATCGAATACTCCCTCTGTCTAGGTGAGTATTAAGTCATCTTACGAAAACCAAATAGTAAACACATAGGCGTGGTGCATTAACTCTCACGTTGTTTCTTATTTTTTGACATAAATAGAGGAATCAACCAATAAGAGATGTGGGGCTTATATGCTTTTAATGACTTGAGACTATCAAACATGACATGTAGTGGTCAGTTCGTTGCACAAGAACAAATACAACCCACGTCAGCACACATGCATCTTATAGCATCACATCCAATGGCTATAAAAGATGAATGAGACCAAAATTATATCTCATCTAGATGAGTTCTAGCAAAACTGTATTAATAATACTTAGTACTCCTGCGTCATGTATCATATATTAGTATCATGTAATACTTTCTTTATTGCCATGTATGACACATAGTACTCAACTATCTCTCTTTCTTCATTTAAATCTATGACACCTCATCAAAATTGCTAAGGCTAGTACATTACAACTAGCCTTAGCAAATACTCCCTAAACATTAAGTTCTCTTGTTTTCCTCTCCACCTTGGTCACCTAGACGAAGGGAGTATACTGCGCGGGCTTTTCCTGCGTGGTAGGCGGGGCAGTTCCGCCTAGTCGGTTCGATAGAGACGCGAGAAGACGAGGGAGTAGGCTGCTGCAAATGTAGAGCTGTGTGATTTGACATCGAGTTAGTGCTGGACAGGTGGGGCCTCATGATTTGATTTGCCATTATCATTTTAACTGCGCCGCTATGACAGGCGTGAGTCTCCTGATTCCTGACCACCTCCATACAAGTGCCTCTCCCAATGCTCCACCATGTAGTAGAGGCTGGCTCTTGCATGAGAGCCCACTTCTCGACTTTTTCCTTGCCTCTCTTTCCTCCACATATGCAAAAATGCCATGCAAAGCGCACTATTGTACTTACTTGCTCCTACAGGTGCTAATCTTGCCACATAGGCATAACGTCTGATGTGACAAGTTAATCAAGAAGAGAGAGACTAGTTTGGTGACCCAAGGAAGAAACAGTGCTAAGCGCGTGTACCTAGGTGAAAAGACAATTTTGAGTCTATAGCTAATTAAATGAGGCAAACTTAGCAACAAAAAACTAATAAGCACACCATTTCATTGGAAGAAGTCACTCCTTGGCAAATGCAATAAATACTAGTACTCCCATTGTCCCATAATATATGAACGTTTTTGGCACTACACTAGTGTCAAAAACGTTCTTATATTATGGGACGGAGGGAGTATGAAAAAAGAGATAGAGAGGAGTAAAAAACAATACACTTATAGCCAACCTTATAGCTAACCTTGTTGTAGTATGAGTGACTAAGTGATGACTATGTATGACATGCCAACATCAGATAGCCTAACGCACTGTGTTAAATCTCCAAGGGAGGGACCGCGCGAGCGACGCGATGGTCGTGGTAGGCGCGACCATGATACGAGCTGCTGGCAGCCCTTGGATCTGAGATCAAACGGTCGCATGCTAAGTTGCTGAAAATTTGCAGAATAACCCTCCAGGATAGTATATTCACCCATAGGTCTAGAATCACGCCATGCAACCATTCGATCTCAGATCCAAGGGCTCTCGGAATCCGGTATCATGGGAGAATGGAAAGCCACTACCCTGTCGTTCGCACGCTGGCAGTTCACTCCTACTCGTCCCTGCACGTCCTTTAATACTATGGCGGTTCACTCCTAGTCATCCCGTCCATTCACATTACGGCAGTTCCACTAATCCTAACCCTCCTCCCAAATCCATGGCGTCCCAAATCTCCACGATCGGCGGTGAGTACAAGGTTAGAACCATCACCGGTGATGAGTTCGACGTCATCTACACCCGTTCTTCTACGATGGTGAAAGGATGCATTTCTCGCTTCAGACGCATGTTTGAAGACTCAGATGATGAGTGGGTCACTAGCTAGATGTTGAGTACACCACAGTCCTGGGACGAGAGAAGGATCTAAAGGACGAAGAGAGGAAGAAGCCCGCCGTGATCCAAGTTTGCGTGCATGACTTATGCTTGGTCTACCACATATGCCATGCCGGCGTTGAATGCCTGGATTTTAAGGACTTCCTCGAGAGCAACCTAGTAAAATTCGTTACTATAGACTTTGGTAACGACAAAGAAGTCCTGGGTCGGATAGGCCTCATTGTAGGAAACACCTTCGACCTCTAGAAGAATCGGCTGGTGTCCTCTCGTCAGCCTTAATTGCTGACCCTGGCAGGAGCCATGGTTCATCCTTCGTACGGTAAACTGAAGAAACCTCCATACACATTTCATCGTTATGCATGGCAGCGGAATGTACTAGATATAGACCACATCCACTACCCTACAATGGATGGCTACCTTTGCTTCAATATCTACAAGGGTTGGACGAAGAGCAACAGCCAAGTGTGCGGTTCAAGCAAAGAAGTATCGGCCAAGAGGAAGAGGGACAAGGACGAAGTCGAGGACGTGGACAAGGACTCCGAGTAAGTTGCCAGTGTCGTTGCTCATGGTGGTTCTAAACTTCTAATGTAGTGTCTACCAGAATAGTTGCAAAGTTTAATTTCAGGTGTGCTTAATTTAATTTGAGGGGTGTGTTGTGCTGAGCCCCCAGCAGAACTATGTTATGTTTCTTCTTGTTACATTAACTCTTCAGTACGTACATACTAGTATTTCTTACATTTCATCTTTTAGTTGGTATAGTACTACCACTCGTTTCTTCACATTATATACGTACAATATATATAGCCAACATCATATAGCCAGAAGTTTAGTTGTCAAAGAATTTTAGGGTGCTTAGTTTTGTCAAAGAATTCCAGGGTGCTTAGTTTTATTTGAGGGGTGGGTTGTGCACTTATGCTAGACACCATTATTGTTACAAGCCTTTTTAATAGTACTATATGCATAATTTAGCAACGAGCGCTCTCTATGTGTACCACCTTTTTTTTAATTTCAAGTTTTGCTCCATGGCGCAATCCATCGATACTACTATTGTACGAAAGTGGAGTATATACATTTTTTAAAAGGCTAGAGGGCGGGGCAGTCTAGCTCGGTCGGTTTCACGAGAGGCGAGGGCCTTTGTGATTTGACGGCTCATTACTGTTGTCAAATCGAATAGTACTGCGCCGCCCACTGCACGCCCGGCGCCTCCATTAAACCCCTCCGTTAAACCCGCATGCAAACCGAGAATCCTACTCCGGCCACACGTATGTTCATGAGCGGGCCGGAATTAAATGCAACACCAGCTGAGCTCCTCCCGTCCGCCCTCAGTTTAAACGAGGCCAGACGCCGGCCAAGCTCCTACAGTCCGCCCTCTATTTACACGAGGCCAGACACACAACGGGCAAAAATCGCACCCCTCCGCCGCTCCCCCATCTCCTCCTTCACCATTTTATACACTCTTCTGATGGCTTCCGATGAGCCGTTCTCCGGCATATTACCCGGCTGGGTGGCCAGCCGAGGCCTCCAGATACGGGCGAGGCCGCTCGGTGCTTCACCAACCTCGCTTGGCCCGACGGAGCCAGTTGCCGCCCAAAGCAGGCGCGTGGTTCAGCAACTCGCCACTCCAGTTCAGCTCGATGAGGAGTGGCGAGTTGCTCCACGCCGGCACAGCGGCGAGCACACCGGCACAGGCACCATCGCTGCCGCGTCGTACCACACCACCAGTGTCTGTGGGCGCGCCTCCTGTGCCAGCGGCAGCGCCATGCAGGAAGAGACAGAAGTCGGGTGCATGGAGAGCGACGAGTCAGTGGCCGCCGCCATCATCGAGGAGAAGTGGAACACGGGAGGCCAACGCCACTTGGGACCCATGAAGGCCACCGTCGAGGCGACGACCGCGGATTCAGGTGGTTTCTTTGCTGCTTCGTCTCTTCCGAGTACCTTCTTCGACCCCGCAAGTGTCTGACGGACATGAGGAAGACAAAGGGATCCGCGGGAGGCCATTTAGAACTAAAATAAGTCTAGATACATCCATTTCTAGGACAAGTATTTCCGGACGGAGGGAGGATTAATTATACAAGAGAGCCAGATTGGCACCTCTTAGTTCATGTAAATGTAATCAAATCCATCATGTTTATATGAAGATCCATCTTTTTTATATGAAATCCTTCATGCTTATATGAAATCAGTCCGTGTTTGCACGAATTTCATCTGGTTGGTTAGAGTTGTAAAAATGTATGCCGCTGGCGTTTGATGTCGTCCTCCATGGAAGGAAGCGGGAGGAAATTTTCCGGCTGCCGTTGGAGATGCTCTTTATGCTGGAAATAATAGAGTGACATCCAATCCATTTGAGTTAATTGCCTGTATGATTGTCCCTCTATAAAAAGTTAATGCATGTATAGTGTACACGTGACTTGCAGGGTGGCTACAGCTTCGTAGATAAATTTAAAAAGAAACAAGTACATCCTTAATCTTGTATTCTAAGTACTCTATGGGTTCCACCGTCAGTATAGTAGCGAAAGAAGTATATATTAAATAAGTAGAGTAATATATAATATAAAAATCTAAAGTTAAAAGACAGAATTAGTACTCATGTCATCGCGTTGTGAGCATACTGCGCTAACCAGCCCAGCACATTTTTGTTGTAGACAATGTTGGAGATATATCTCCGCCTACTCTTATATATACTCCATTCGTTCCTAAATATTTGTCTTTTTCAGATTTCAAATGGACTACCACATATGGATGTGTATGTAGACATATTTTAGAGTGTAGATTCACTCATTTTGCTCCGTATGTCTTTTCAGGAAGGGGTCAGATTTGTCCTTGATTTATTTATGAGGTATCCAGATGGCACTGCACCGCCAAGAAAAGAGGGTAACATCAAAATTATGGACTACTTTTTTGAGTATGTTGGTAAGGTCTGGTCATAGTCACTTGTTGAAATCTCTAAAATGACAAATACTCCCTCCGTTCGGAAATACTTGTCACCAAAATGGATAAAAGGAAATGTATCTAGACGTATTTTATTTTTAGATATATCTTTTTATCCATTTAGATGACAAGTATTTTCGGACGGAGGGAGTAGAAAACAGAGTTGGTGATGATGGTGTGCGTGCCATCCTGCAATATAGGCCGTCGGATTTATATCTAACGGATAGGAAAGAAACTATGGCAATTTTGCAAAAATATACCCACATGTTTCTCCACGTTCGCAAATAAGGCCTTCCCTCGTTCAGCGTTTTCTCTCACAAGATAAACTACTCATACATGATGTTCCGTGCCACGCACGGGCAGCTAGCTAATTTCTTTCAAAATAGTTGCTGCGATAATTGGGTTGAAGTGATATATTTTATGTCTGCCCCGAATGATTTCGGATTAACTAGTAGTAACAAAGAAAAGGTTGCCTTCTTAATTAACAGAAAACAGGGTGAAAACTATCACATGAGGCCGGTAAAAACAAGGCACACTAGGTTCAGCATCATCGTCACTACAACTGTGCGCATTTTGCAAATAAGGCATTCCCTCGTTCATCCTTTTCTCCCACAAGATAAAATTCTCATACAAATGCATCTTGATGTTCCGTGCAACGCATGGGCATCTTGCTAGTAGGGAGAAGGAGTTATACTAATGAAGGAAATATGCCCTAGAGGCAATAATAAAGTTATTATTTATTTCCTTATTTCATGATAAATGTTTATTATTCATGCTAGAATTGTATTAACCGGAAACTTAGTACATGTGTGAATACATAGATAAACATAATGTCAGTAGTATGCGTCTACTTGACTATCTCGTTGAATCAAAGATGGTTAAGTTTCCTAGCCATAGACATGAGTTGTCATTTGATTAACAGGATCATATCATTGGGGAATGATGTGATTGACTTGACCCATTCCGTTAGCTTAGCACTTAATCGTTTAGTATGTTGCTATTGCTTTCTTCATGACTTATACATGTTCCCATGACTATGAGATTATGCAACTCCCGTTTACCGAAGGAACACTTTATGTGCTACCAAATGTCACAACATAACTGGGTGATTATAAAGGAGCTCTACAGGTGTCTCCGAAGGTACATGTTGAGTTGGCATATTTCGAGATTAGGTGTTGTCACTCTGATTGTCGGAGAGGTATCTCTGGGCCCTCTCGGTAATGCACATAACTATAAGCCTTGCAAGCAATGTGACTAATGAGTTAGTTGCGGGATGATGCATTACATAACGAGTAAAGAGACTTGCCAGAAACGAGATTGAACTAGGTATTGAGATACCGATGATCAAATCTCGGGCAACATACGATGACAAAGGGAACAACGTATGATGTTATGCAGTTTGACCGATAAAGATCTTCGTAGAATATGTAGGAGCCAATATGAGCATCCAGGTACCGCTATTGGTTATTGACCGGAAACATGTCTCGGTCATGTCTACATAGTTCTCGAACCCGTAGGGTCCGCACGCATAAAGTTAGATGATGGTTATGTTATGAGTTTATGTGTTTTGATGTACCGAAGATAGTTCGGAGTCCCGGATGTCATCACGGACATGATGAGGAGTCTCGAAATTGTCGAGACATGAAGATTGATATATTGGACGACTATATTCGGACACCAAAATAGTTCCGCGAGTTATCGGATGTATACCGGAGAACCGGGGGTTACCAGAACCCCCCCCCCCCCCGGGGGTTAATGGGCCTCATGGGCCCTAAGTGAAGAAGAGGAGGGGCGGCCACGGCTGGCCGCGCGCCCCATCCCCCTCAAGTCCAAATAGGACAAGAAGAGGGGGGGCGCCCCCCCTTCCATCCTCTCCTCTCTCCCTTCCTTCCCCTCTCCTACTTGGAATAGGAAAGGGGGGGCCAAACCTACTTGGAGTAGGATTGCCCCCCTTGGGCGCGCCTCTCCCCTTGGCCGGCCCCCTCCTCCTCCCCATTTATATACGGAGGAGGGGGGCACCCCAAAGACACAACAATTGATCATTGATCTCCTAGCCGTGTGTGGTGCCCGCTCCACCATAATGCACCTCAATAATATCGTAGTGGTGCTTAGACAAAGACCTGCGTCGGTAGAACATCATCATCATCAGCACGCCGTCGTGCTGACGGAACTCTCCCTCGACACTCGGTTGGATCGGAATTCGAGGGACATCATCGAGCTGTACGCGTGCAAGAACTCGGAGGTGCTGTGCTTTCGGTGCTTGATCGGTCGGGCCGTGAAGACGTACGACTACATCAACTGCGTTGTGCTAACGCTTCCGCTTTCGGTCTATGAGGGTACATGGACACACTCTCCCCTATCGTTGCTATGCATCACCATGATCTTGCGTGTGCGTAGGATTTTTTTTGAAATTACCATGTTCCCCAACAGTGGCATCAGAGCCTAGGTTTTATGCGTTGATGTATGCACGAGTAGAACACAAGTGAGTTGTGGGCGATACAAGTCATACTGCTTACCAGCATTTCATACTTTGGTTCAGCGGTATTGTTGGATGAAGCGCCCCAGACCGACATTACGCGTACGCTTACATGAGACTGGTTCTACCGACGTGCTTTGCACACAGGTGGCTGGCGGGTGTCAGTTTCTCCAACTTTAGTTGAACCGAGTGTGGCTACGCCCCGTCCTTGAGAAGGTTAAAACAACACTAACTTGACGAACTATCGTTGTGGTTTTGATGCGTAGGTAAGAACGGTTCTTGCTCAACCCATAGCAGCCACGTAAAACTTGCAACAACAAAGTAGAGGACGTCTAACTTGTTTTTGCAGGGCAAGTTGTGATGTGATATGGTTAAAACGTGATGCTATATTTTATTGTATTAGATGATCATGTTTGGTAACCGAGTTATCGGCAATTGGCAGGAGCCATATGGTTGTCGCTTTATTGTATGCAATCAAATCGCCTTGTAATTGCTTTACTTTATCACTAAGCGGTAGCGATAGTTGTAGAGGCAATAGTTGGCGAGACGACAACGATGCTACGATGGAGATCAAGGTGTCGCACCGGTGTAACATCCCAAATTTTCAATTTGGAATGTTATACATTAGATCATCAATGCATATCATATTTTCTTTGTTTTTGGTTTGATCCTAGAAATTCTAAGCAACTCAAGGACCCTCGGAAAGAGTTGGGGATTTCGTTATTTTCATATTTGAGTATTCTCGAATTTTGAAAATAGGATCATTTGATTTTATTTATCTTATCTTCAATTATTTCGATTATAAAAATAAGAGAGAGGGAATAAAATGACTTTCCAAAAATAAAGAAATATTGAGGATTTAATAAAAAATCAAATAAGGTTTATATTGGAGTTTTTGCTATTTTATTTGAATTTAGGAAAAAATGCACGTTTTTCAAAACTACATTTTAGGGCCAAGAAAATGTTCATCCTGTTCTAAATATTTTATTTGGACGATGAAAATTTATTTTGGTATTTTTAGATTTTTATTTATTTTTCTAGAATTTATTTTCTGTTCGGCGAAATTTATTTTAAAAAATGCGCCCGCACCCGACTGGGCCGAAGGCCCAGCTAGGCCGGCCTGCTTGCGCCGCAGCCTCCCCTCGCACGCGCTGCCGTGCGCAGCACGGACGCCAAGGAGAGTCTGAGCCGGACTCCTCCCCGAGCGCCCCCTCGCCCAAGCAAGCCGCCCCCCGTTTATATACCGCCACCCCCCCTCTCACCCTGTCCCATCCGTCGCCTCCGAGTCGCCCCGCCCCGCCGCCTGAGCC
>NC_041393.1:482638035-482693267 GCF_002162155.2 Triticum dicoccoides
CGACGCCCCACCCCGCCGGAGCCCCGCCGCCCCCTCGCCACCCCGCCGGAGGCACCCCGCCCCACTGGAATGCCTCGCCGGAGGTACCGCCGCCGCCGCCGCCGGACCAGTTTTTTTATGAAAACCACTTCAGTTTTTTTAGAACCCTAGGTTTCTTTTTAGATCGGTTTTGCTCGTTTTTTAGGGTTTATTTTATTTAGCGAGTGTTCGCCCGTTCGTTCATTTTAACAAACATTTTTTGCCGTTTAGTTTCAGTTAACGAACGTCCGTTTGTTAATCTGTTCGTCAGTTTTTCTTTTTATCGGATTATTCTTTGATTATTTCTGATCGCGATTTCTGATCCGATTTTCGTTTTAGTTTAACTTTTCGCTCATTTATCGGAATCAGGCGATTCAAGCGCCTAGAGTTTCATCTCGAAACCCTCTTTCTGTTTAATCAACTCAAACAAGTTTTTGCTTCTGTAAAATTTGACTTAGGTCTAGATTAGTAAATGAAGCTTGTTTCTTTCACAGTTTGATTTTCGTTGCTTCGTTCGATTTGATTCTTTTGCCCACCAGAGTTCTTAAGTTGAACTTTCTGGTTAGATCTCTTATCTGCGTTTTACCTGTGCATTAGATGAGTACTTATTGTATGCTTGTTTGTTTGTTTGTTTGCGATAGAGTATCCGGATTGCGCCGCTTGCTACTTCGAATCCCTAGGTTTCGCAGATCATCAGCAAGGCAAGTAACACTTTGATCATACCTCTTTACTACCCAGTTTTATTGCATTAGATCAATCCTCAAACAACTACATGATTAGGATCTGATTAATATGTGGGTGTTGGGAAAGTAGATGAGGTAGTACCTATTACCTGTTTTATTATCAAACCTTTGGGAGTTACTTCTACATTTGCTTATATTGCCATGCTATGCTAGTAGATGTGGATTGGGTGAGTGAATCCATGACAGATGTGAGATTGATAATTAATGGTTTATTTAAGGTGTCAACTTTAATACACATCTGGGTGGATTGAGGTACCTGGGTATTCCAAGATTGCCTGTTTGTTTTTGGACCACGACACAGGCTCAAAGGGATCATAATATTATTCATGCTAGAAACTTCCATGTGCAGCCGCAAGCTACTATGCGCTCTAACATAGTTGATTAAGTCGTGCGAACCCTTACAGTGGTAGACTAGTAGATGTAGGGGAAAGTAGGTGTAACGGTCTACCCATCGTAAGATGCTAGCGCTTCTGAAAGACAATGTCTCGGTCATCCGTTTCTCAAACACCATGTAGTGCGAGAAAACCAACGGAGGAGGTCGAGTCTTGTGGGGAAAAGTGCACAAACCTCTGCAGAGTGTATAAACTAATCATGATTAGCCGTGTCCCCGGTTATGGACGTGTTGAGTATCTAGTACTTGGATTATCATGTGAATCTCATCATGTTACTTTAATTAATATTGTTGGGTTTTAATGATGATACTTAATTGGGATTGAGAATGCTGTCAATCATTCTACATGTTTAACAACTACCATGATAGTTACATGAAATTTATTCCTTTGCAGTAGGGAAAAATTGGCTTTATGCAAAAATTGTAACCATAGAGCTTTCCACCAGCCATATATGCATGTAGTATAGCTTTATCCTTTCATTACTCTCTATGTGTTACATTGCCAGCATATTCCATGTGCTGACCCATTTCGGGCTGCAACATTCATGTTGCAAACATTTTAGACGTAGAGCAAGATGCCTTAGGATCGTGGTTCTATACTCAGTGATGCCGTTGGAGTTGATGGACTCACTTATCTCCCAAGCCTTCCGCTGTTATCGTTATTAGATGGCCTTAAGCCATATTTATTGTAATGAGTTATCTTTTGAGACATTCTATGTAATAAGTGTGTGATTGCCACTCTGTTATAAATCCCTCAAGTATTGTGCATGTCAGCATTACTGATCCAGGGATGACACTGATGCACAGAGATTAGACTGTTTGAGGTCTGGTCGCTACAACCGGTGACGATGGTGATCAAGACAGTCCTTCGGAGATGGAGATCACAAGCACAAGATGATGATGGCCATATCATAACACTTATATTGATTGCATGTGATGTTTATCCTTTATGCATCTTATCTTGCTTTGATTGACGATAGCATTATAAGATGACCTCTCACTAAATTTCAAGGTATAAGTGTTCTTCGTGCTGAGACACCACGTGATGATCGGGTGTGATAGGCTTTACGTTCAAATACAACGGGTGCAAAACAGTTGCACACGCGGAATACTCAAGTTAAACTTGACGAGCCTAGCATATACATATATGGCCTCGGAACACTAAGACCGAAAGGTCGAGCGTGAATCATATAGTAGATATGATCAACATAGTGATGTTCACCATTGAAAACTACTCCATCTCACGTGATGATCGGACATGGTTTAGTTGATTTGGATCACGTGGTCACTTAGATGATTAGAGGGATGTCTCTCTAAGTGGAGTTCTTAACTAATATGATTAATTAAACTTTAATTTATCATGAACTTAGTCCTGGTAGTATTTTGCAAATTATGTTGTAGATTAATAGCCCGCGTTATAGCTTCCCTATGTTTTTTATATGTTCCTAGAGAAAAACTATGTTGAAAGATGTTAGTAGCAATGATGCGGACTTGGTCCGTGATCTGAGGTTTATCCTCATTGCTCGACAGAAGAATTATGTCCGTGATGCACCGCTAGGTGACAGACCTATTGCAGGAGCAGATGCAGACGCTATGAACGTTTGGCTAGCTAAATATGATGACTACTTGATAGTTTTGCGCACCGTGCTTTATGGCTTAGAACCGGGACTACAAAAACGTTTTTGAAACGTCACGGAACATATGAGATGTTCCATGAGATGAAATTGATATTTTAGACTCATGCCTGTGTCAAGAGGTATGAGACCTTTGACAAATACTTCGCCTAAAAGATGGAGGAGAATTGCTCAACTAGTGAGCAAGTGCTTAGATTGTCTGTGTACTACAATCGCTTGAATCAAGTGGGAGTTAATCTTCCAGATAAGATAGTGATTGGCAGAGTTCTCTAGTCACCATCACTAAGTTACTGGAACTTCGTGATGAACTATAATGCAAGGGATGACGAAAACGATTCCCGAGCTCTTCGTGATGCTGAAATCGACAAAGGTAGAAATCAAGAAAAAGCATCAAGTGTTGATGATTGACAAGAACACTAGTTTCAAGAAAAGGGCAAAGGGAAAGAAAGGGAACTTCAAGCAGAATGGCAAGCAAGTTGTCACTCCCATGAAGGAGCCCAAAGCTGGACCAAAGCCTGAAACTGAGTGCTTCTACTCCAAAAGAAATGGTCACTAGAAGCGGAAATACCCTGAATATTTGGTGGATAAGAAGGATGGCAAAGTGAACAAGGGTATATTTGACATACATGTTATTGATGTGTACCTTACTAGTGTTTATAGTAGCCCTTGAGTATTTGATACTTGTTCGGTTGCTAATATTAGTAACTCGAAATAGGAGTTACAGAATAAACAGAGACTAGTTGAGGGTGTAGTGATGATGTGTGTTGGAAGTGGTTCCAAGATTGATATGATCATCATCGCACACTCCCTATACTTTTGGGATTAGTGTCGAACCTAAATAAATGTTATTTGGAGTTTGCGTTGAGCATGAATATGATTTGATCATGTTTATTGCAATACGGTTATTCATTTAAAATCAGAGAATAATTGTTGTTCTGTTTACAAGAATAAAACCTTCGATGGTCATACACCCAATGAAAATAGTTTGTTGGATCTCGATTGTAGTGATACACATATACATAATATTGATGCCAAAAGATGCAAAGTTGATAATGATACTGCAACTTATTTGTGGCACTGCCGTTTGGGTCATATCGGTGTTAAGCGCATGAAGAAACTCCATAAAGATGGATTTTTGGAAGCACTTGATTATGAATCATTTGATGTTTGCGAACCGTGCCTTGGGCAAGATGACTGAAACTCCGTTCTCCGGAACAATGGAACGAGCTAGTGACTTATTGGAAATAATATGTACCGATGTATGCGGTCCGATGAGTGTTGACGCTCGTGGCGGGTATCGTTATTTTCTGACCTTCACAAGATGATTTGAGCAGTTATGAGTATATCTACTTAATGAAGCACAAGTGTGAAAGATTTTAAAAGTTCAATGAATTTTAGAGTAAAGTGGAGAATCATCATAACAAGAAAATAAAGTTTCTACGATCTGATCGTGGAGGAAAATATTTGAGTTACGTGTTTGGCCTTTCATTTAAAACAATGTGGAATAGTTTCACAGTTCATGTCACCTGGAACACCACAGCGTTATGGTGTGTCCAAACGTCACGACCGCACTTTATTGGATATGGTGCGATCTATGATGTCTCTTACTAGGTTATCACTATCGTTTTGGGGTTATGCATTAGAGACAGCTGCATTCACTTTAAAAAGGGCACCATCGAAATCTGTTGAGACGACACCTTATGAACTATGGTTTGGTAAGAAACCAAAGTTGCCGTTTCTTAAAAGTTTGGGGCTGTGATGCTTATGTTAAAAATTTAACCTGATAAGCTCGAATCCAAATCGGAGAAGTGTGTCTTCATAGGATACCCAAAGGAAACTGTTGGGTACACCTTCTATCACAGATCCAAAAGCAAGATTCGTTGCTAAGAATGGATCCTTTCTAGAGAAGAAGTTTCTCTCGAAAGAAGTGAGTGGGAGGAAAGTAGAACTTGATGAGGTAATTGTACCTTCTCCCTTATTGGAAAGTAGTTCATCTCAGAAATCAGTTCCAGTGATTCCTACACCAATTAGTGAGGAAGTTAATGATGATGATCATGAAACTTCAGATCTAGTTGCTACCAAACCTCGTAGGTCTTCCAAAGTAAGATCCGCACCAGAGTGGTATGGTAATCCAGTTCTGGAAGTCAAGTTACTAGACCATGATGAACCTACGAACTATGAGGAAGCGATGATGAGCCCATATTCCACGAAATGGCTTGAGGCCATGAAATCTGAGATGGGATCCATCTATGAGAACAAAGTATGGACTTTGGTGGACTTGCGCAATGATCGGCAAGCCATAGAAAATAAATGGATCTTCAAGAGGAAGACAGACGCTGATAGTAGTGTTACTATCTACAAAGCTAGACTTGTCGAAAAAGGTTTTTGACAAAGATCAAGGTGTTGAATATGATGAGATTTTCTCACTCGTATCGATGCTTAAGTCTGTCCGAATCATGTTAGCAATTGCCACATTTCATGAAATCTGGCAAATGGATGTCAAAACTTCATTCCTTAATGGATTTTTTAAAGAAGAGTTGTATATGATGTAACCAGAATGTTTTGTCAATCCTAAAGGTGCTAACAAAATTTGCAAGCTCCATCGATCCATCAATGGACTGGTGCAAGCATCTCGGAGTTGGAATATATGCTTTGATGAATTCATCAAAGCATATGGTTTTATACAGACTTTTGGAAAGGCCTGTATTTACAAGAAAGTGAGTGGGAGATCTGTAGCATTTCTAATACTATATGTAGATGACATATTGTTCATTGGAAATGACATAGAAATTCTGGATAGCATAAAAGGATACTTGAATAAGAGTTTTTCAAAGCAAGACCTCGGTGAAGCTGCTTACACATTGAGCATCAAGATCTATATAGATAGATCAAGATGCTTCATAAGATTTTTCAATGAGTACATACCTTGATAAGATTTTGAATTAGTTCAAAATGGAACAGTCAAAGAAGGAGTTCTTGCCTATGTTGCAATGTGTGAAGTTGAGTAGGACTGAAAACCCGACCACGATAGAAAATAGAAAGAGAATGAAAAGTCATTCCCTATGCCTCAGTCATAGGTTCTATAAAGTATGCTATGTTGTGTACCAGACCTATTGTATACCTTGCTCTGAGTTTGGCAAAGGAATACAATTTTGATCTAATAGTAGATCATTGGACAACGGTCAAGAATATCCTTAGTGAGGAATAAGGAGATGTTTCTCGATTATGGAGGTGATAAAAGAGTTCGTCATAAAAGTTACATTGGTGCAAACTTTTACACTGATCCAGATGACTCTAAGTCTCAATCTGGATACATATTGAAAGTGGGAGCAATTATCTAGAGTAGCTCCGTGCAAAGCATTGTAGACATAGAATATTTGCAAAATACATACGGCTTTGTATGTGATAGACCCGTTGACTAAACTTCACTTACGAGCAAAACATGATCATAGCTTAGTACTCTTTGGGTGTTAATCACATAGTGATGTGAACTAGATTATTTACTCTAGTAAATACTTTGGGTGTTGGTCACATGACGAGGTGAACTATGGATGTTAACCACATACAGATGTGAATATTGGTGTTAAATCACATGATGATGTGAACTAGATTATTGACTCTAGTGCAAGTGGGAGACTGAAGGAAATATGCTCTAGAGGCAATAATAAAGTTATTATTTATTTCCTTATTTCATGATAAATGTCACTAGTATGCCTCTACTTGACTAGCTCGTTGAATCAAAGATGGTTAAGTTTCCTAGCCATAGACATGAGTTGTCATTTGATTAACATGATCATATCATTGGAGAATGATGTGATTGACTTGACCCATTCCGTTAGCTTAGCACTTGATTGTTTAGTATGTTGATATTGCTTTCTTCATGACTTATACATGTTCCCATGACTATGAGATTATGCAACTCCTGTTTATCGGAGGAACACTTTGTGTGCTACCAAACGTCACAACATAACTGGGTGATTATAAAGGAGCTCTACAGGTGTCTCTGAAGGTACATGTTGAGTTGGCATATTTCGAGATTAGGATTTGTCACTTCGATTGTCGGAGAGGTATCTCTAGGCCCTCTCGGTAATGCACATCACTATAAGCCTTGCAAGCAACGTGACTAATGAGTTAGTTGCGGGATGATGCATTACATAATGAGTAAAGAGACTTGCCGGTAACGAGATTGAACTAGGTATTGAGATACCGATGACCAAATCTCGGGCAAGTAACATACCGATGACAAAGGGAACAACATATGTTGTTATGCGGTTTGACCGATAAAGATCTTCGTACAATATGTAGGAGCCAATATGAGCATCCAGGTTCCACTATTGGTTATTGACCGGAAACATGTCTCGGTCATGTCTATATAGTTCTCGAACCCGTAGGGTCCGCACGCTTAAAGTTAGATGAAGGTTATATTTCGAGTTTATGTGTTTTGATGTACCTAAGATAGTTCGGAGTCCCGGATGTGATCACGGACATGACGAGGAGTCTCGAAATGGTCGAGACATGAAGATTGATATATTGTACGACTATATTCGGACACCGGAATAGTTCTGGGAGTTATCGGATGTATACCGGAGAACCTGGGGGGTTACCGGAACCCCCCGGGGTGTTAATGGTCCTCATGGGCCCTAAGTGGAGAAGAGGAGGGGCGACCAGGGCTGGCCACGTGCCCCCTCCCCCTCTAGTCCGAGTAGGACAAGGAGAGGGGGGGCGGCGCCCCCCCTTCCTTCCTCTCCTCTCACCCTTCCTTCCCCTCTCCTACTTGGAATAGGAAAGGGGGGGGGGGCAAATCTACTTGGAGTAGGATTGCCCCCCCTTGGGCGCGCCTCTCCCCTTGGCCAGCCCCCTCCTCCTCCTCCCTTTATATACGGAGGAGGGGGGCACCCCAAAGACACAACAATTGATCATTGATCTCTTAGCCGTGTGCGGTGCCCCCCTCCAGCATAATCCACCTCGATAATATCGTAGTGGTGCTTAGGCGAAGCCCTGCGTTGGTAGAATATCATCATCGTCACCACGCTGTCGTGCTGACGGAACTCTCCCTCGACACTCGGCTGGATCGGAGTTTGAGGGACGTCATCGAGCTGTACGTGTGCAAGAACTCGGAGGTGTCGTGCTTTCGGTGCTTGATCGGTCGGGCCGTGAAGACATACGACTACATCAACCGCGTTGTGCTAACGCTTCTGCTTTCGGTCTACGAGGGTACGTGGACACACTCTCCCCTCTCATTGCTATGCATCACCATGATTTTGCGTGTGTGTAGGATTTTTTTTGAAATTACTACGTTCCCCAACAATTAAGGGATAGGTAGATAGCATATGTGTGAGAGACATTATTATACTTTCAGACATTAGTGGTTGTGGGTGGGCGGAATTAAAGGGGTGGGAGTGTTAGACATAGAGAGCGTGTGTTTCTGTGTGAGAGACTTGTAGGACGGGGTAGAAAGATGAATTTAACCCTGACGGAGGGAGGGAAATACATGAAGTGCGCGTGCGTGATTCTGATGCCCACAGGGAAATGAGATATGTATGCGTGTGAGAGAGATTGCATAATTCATTCACGTATCACTATCTAGCGATCATGGATGTGCATCGCTTGAACATAAGTCAATATCTACTTCATATCGTGGCCAAAGGTACAATATCGATTCAACGCTATAAAGATTGGACCCTCACATATCATATTTTTTTCTATTTAAATGAACCTTTTCGGTTGTGCATGCCAAAGTTACAGTGATGTTTCTTCAAACAACCAATGTAGCTATCATGTACATGCACCATTGTTACTCTTGCATTCAAATTCATTAGTCTTGGATGATTTAAGTTTCTATTTTGAAGTAATATATGTAATATTCAAATTCAATGGGTACGCAATTTATGAAATGGAGGCTATGTAATCATATGAGGTAACACTTTTAAGTAGCTAACTACAATATCCATTTCTTTTTGTGCGCCTCTACACTAACACGTCAATGCATTATGTTTAAAGTAAATAACCAATGGCACTAAATTATCTATTTATACGAGAAATACATAGGCTGAGCATTTGGTCCCTTTTTTGTGAACACGCCACCACACTCGTACGATTAGCCGTGGCCGTGTGAACGTGCAAGTTATCGGTGCATCATCCCGAGTTATTGTCTTTTTTCTGGTGTGGACTTCGCACCAGTTATTAATTGTTGACGCGTGCCCCGTGTACACAGTCTAGCATGATCTTCCCACTAGCAAGGTCCAAAATTAGTTGAAACTGGATACGAACGATCCCGCGGGCAGCAAAATCTCTCGCCTCCTTCTAAAATTTCCGCCACCTTAGTCTATAGCATGCGAAATCCCCCTTTTGTCCTTGGTGCACGGAGACCAACAGTTACAATACCGCCCTCATCTACATGATAGGTCGGGGCTGCTTTGGTAACTTCCGGTTCCCCCCACTAACGGCACCCCCATTTCCTCTCCCCCTCCCACAAAAACGACTAACTCCACAGCACCAGAGCTACATCACGCCGTCCATACTTCATCGCCCTTTCTCCCCTCCCCTCTCGAAACCCTAGACTGCTCATCCACCGGCGTACCATAGCCCATTCACTGCCAGCGGCGTCCACCTCGCCGGATCTGCTTAAGCGGCCGCATCTACCCCTCCCACCTCCCCTAGAAACAAGTAGACTGCTCATCCACCACTGTACCACAGCCCATTCAGTGCCGGCCTTGTCCATGACGTCGGATCTGCTTTGTCGGTACTCTCGTCAACCGCCGCGCATCTACAGTGGCTCATTCGTACTCCCCACTGGAGACGCTTCGTCCACCCCCCCGGAGCCGCCCCACCGACGCCCCCGTCGACGGCCTCTGATCCTCTTCGCCGACACCTTCCTCAACCCTACCGGAGCCGCTTCGCTGACACCTTCCTCAACCCTACCAGAGCCGCTTCGCCGACACCATCGTCAACCCTACCGGAGTAGCTTCGCCTATACCATTCTCAACCCTACCGGGGCCGCTTTGCCAACTCACAAGTCCACGGCCTCAGATCCGCTTCCTCGCACCCTCATCCAACCTACCAGAGCAGCTTCTAATGCCCCGTCCACGGCCGCAGATCCGCATCATCGACACAACCCTTAACCCAACCAATGGAGCAGCTTCTGACGCCCCGTCCACGGCCGCATATCCGCATCGTTGACACCATCGTTAACCCAACCACCGGAGCAGCCTCTGACGCCCCGTCCACGGTCGCATATCCGTGTCATCGACACGATCCTTAACCCAACTACCGGAGCAGGTTCACCTATGCCCTCGTCCACGACCACAGATCTGCTTCGCCCACACCGTAGTCCACCCTACTGGAGCCGCTCCACAAACACCCTACTCGACGGTTCTAGATCTCCTTACCGGACCCCGACACCCAGCGCAGCATTATCACCCTTGACGTTTCTAAGTTGATTCCCACCGTTTGGAGAGATGCCAAGCACCCGCCACGGCCTAGGTACTTGTCACCTTTAAACCCGTCCAATATCACCTGCCCAATGTACTTCAAATATACTAACTAGTCGTTGTTACCTGTTATGCAGCTGGCAAAAACTACAAGGACGATGTGTCTTCTGGATCTAACAGCTTGGCCAACCAAGATCCTGGACTAAGGCATTGCTATGATCTTGTAAGCGCGTCTCTCTCTCTTGTATTGTTCTGTGGCTGCCAGCGTGCTTTGCTAGGATTTTTGACCAGTAATCCCTTTGTGCAGACAATGATTTCTACTACTGGTTACTAAATTAGATATATAGATGTCATACATGATATTACCTCCTACCTCCGTTCCTAAATATAAGTCTTTCTAGAGATTCCACTATAGGCTACATACGGAGCAAAATGAGTGAATCTACACTCGAAAATGCATCTATATACATCTGTATGTGGTCCATACTGGAATCTCTACAAAGACATATATTTAGTAACAGGGGCAGTACATTACACAAAATCGCAGGTGGCATGTAGGAATTCCAGTGCACTACATTAGGCTCCCTTAGAGTGCCTGCTAGTCCAGCATACAGAGTCATGGCTACTTTATGGAACGCACACAACCGTTATTGGTGGTTTAAATATGTGCAAGGGGTATGCAATGTAGTATCATGTAGCCGTGTCAACTTGCAGATAGGGTTACACAATGAAAAAGTACAAGATGTATGTGGCAATTTCATGGAACATTGCAAAAAAGGAGAGGCAGCGGTGAGCCTATACGGTGTGCTATGGTACGTCACTCCTCCATTGCAATCATCGTGACATGTTATTTGTATGCCAGTTCTATTAGCCAAGTTTCTTAGGGAAGTTATTACGAGTTATCCTAAGAAAATAAGCACCTGTGAATATAAGCTCCATGTAATAAGCCAACCAGTTCTTTTCATTGCGTTTTCAACTTATCTCTGGTATGATAAGTGGAAAGTCTAGATTGCATTATATTTTTTTCATTTTGCTGACCATATGGAAATTAATTTGACTTGCAAACATCACAAATTGAACCCAGTGCACTAATTAATATGATAGGAAAACAGACCATCACTATTTGCTCAAAATGCAAATACAAAGATACTATCTACTTGGCACAATCTACTTTGGTCAATGTTTTCCATAGAGATCACATTGCCTAATTTAAACGAAGAACGCATGACCCACATTTAAATGAAGAACAATTATTTATTGAAATTCGATGGTCCAAGTGGCTGGTTATTATCATATAGCAGCACCACGTGAAAGCATCATATAGCAGCAGCAGCTCATAGTGACTCATCATACAGCATCAATAGTCTGCAATTCATCATATACCAGCAGCAGCTCATAGTAATTCATCATATAGCAGCAGCAGGAGCAGCTCATAGTAATTCATCATATAGCAGCAGCAGGAGCAGCTCATAGTAATTCATCATATAGCAGTAGCAGGAGCAGCTCATAGCAATTCATCATATAGCAGCAGCAGGAGCAGCTCATAGCAATTCATCATATAGCAGCAGCAGGAGCAGCTTATAGCAACTCATCATATAGCAGCAGTAGCAGCAGCTCATAGCAATTTATCATATAGCAGCAGCAGCAGCTCATAGCAACTCATCATACAACAGATGCAGCTCATAGCAATTCATCATATAGCAGCAAGAGGAGCATCTCATAGCAATGCATCATAAGCAGTAGCAGAAGCAGCTCATAGCTATTCATCATATAGTGGATTAGAATGAAAATTTGGCAAAAATCAGAGGAGATCCTCACCTTGTTGGATGAGTTCATCCTTCAACAGCACCTCAAGGCCATGACCTGGGAGGACGGGAGGGGGAATAAGGTGCCTTCTGCCACAGTGTGGCATCAGCCGTAGCTGTGCAGCGCCCGCCGTAGTAGTGCGTTGGACGAACCACAATGGAGCAGCTGCTGGAGACCATGAGAATGAGGGGTGGCGCTAGAGGGAGGAGCAGCCAGGGAGATTTGCCCCTACACGCCGGCCATGTAGCCTAGCTGGACATAGCATCATTGAGGACCAGGCCAGATGGGACCAGTGGCGACGACTCGCTGGAGGAACCCTAGTGCTGCAGGAAGGGGATCGATGTAGAGGGAAAGGGGGGAGGAGATGCAAGCGGGCAGACAATGAATGCTTGTGTGTTTGTTTTTACTTCAGGGTCACGTGTGACACGGGCGTCAGTAGTTGCATTTTGAGTGTAATATAGGCAGACAACAGAGTCATTTCACTATTCCTCTTCCCTTCAATTTTTAGTGAGGTTCTACCCGAAACACCCCCCTCCAAAGCGAAATTAGTTAAGCCCAAGCCCATAACTCAAAAATGACTTCTTTATATCTTTTATGGCTTATTTTGACAATATGCCTTGAAAAGGCCGAATCGAACTGACCCTTAACCTGCAATTCAATTGTGCATGCAATGATGAATCACTCATGTCTGCTATCTGTACATTTAGGCATCATCATACATGGCATAACCTAATACATGTGCATTCCATTGTAGAATCTGGAATATGCAATGTTTATGTTAGTTCATACGTTGCACATGATGTTTAAATGCCCCTTAAATCTGGTCAGTCAAGTGATGGTCTTTAAGCCTCCTTCTTTGCTTCTTTTCTTGATATGTAAGATTTGCTCTCACATCTGTTCAATTGCTTGTTTGCATCATCCAGCCATACTAGGACTGTTTGCTTTGATTACTTGCTGTTCTTGACCTAACACTCTATCAGAGCTTGTTAATGATTTAAACACTAAGGGCTGCTGTAGTGGGGCCTTGTCTAACTAATAGGTGACATAAAGGTTTGGCTGTACACTACAGTAGGCTCTCCAAGAGTACCTGGAGATCCAGTTCAAAGGTATGCCTAGTTTTTACATAGTGTAGACAAAGTAAATGCTCATTTCATTGTGTGCAAGTTCAAGAGATGCATCATGTTTCATTATGTGGTGTTGTTTTGTTATAACCTCATCCTTTTGTGTTCACAGACTGGAAAGTATGCATATTTATCTTCCAAGGAGACGAGTAAGTAGTTTGTTTCACCATGCAGAGGGGGTGCAATGAAGATAAGATTGAGGATCTCCAAGTACAAGATGTTAGGAAGGAGCCTTGCAAGAGAAGTAGGAGCTGCGCTGAGCCTCTTCAACCTGCTAAGCTAAGTCACTGTATGCAACTCAACAGTTTAATTCCTTGTTTGCTTCAGGCATAGTTAATTTGCTCTTTCCAATTGCTTTATTTGTCCTCAGTTAATGAGATGCCCAAATAATCATGCCTAATGTTCGGTACTTGTATAACTATTAGTTGACATAATTAAAGGCCTTACCATTTAATTACACTGTCGAAGTGTTCCTGAAGCTTTGAAGTCTATTAACCAACTATTATTGCATGAGGCTCACAATGTAGTTTATACTACACTAATGATTGCATAGTTTTGCCTACTGTAGTATGTTTGTATGAAACCCTCTGCTATTCATTATGCTCCCTAAGACTTTAATTGAGATACAGAATGGACAACTGCTTGCTTACTTATACGCAATGTGCTGTCTAAATTTGTAACTTGTATGTGTTTTCGATTGGGCCCCAACATCATGCTCCTCTGGTGAACTAAGAGGGATTTCTGTATGCAGGCTGCACATACTATCTTTTTTATAATTTTTAAAATATCACCTTCTTATGGTTCATGACGTGTAACATTTTTTTTGAAAGTGACATGTCACATTATTGTTAGTCATGTTTTGCCATGTAGTACAAAATAGTGTCTTGCTCACTTCACTGTTGTAACTATAATTTTTCCCTAGTCATGTGTACTTACAGAAACATTTCAGGATGAAGTGACATCAACACAAAGATCTGCGAGCAGTGCGGCATGGCTGTTACCGAATGATTATGGATTGGAATTGGAATGTGCTGATGTTCTCGGGCATCAACTAGAGGTGGCAAGACAATGTGTACATGATTGTCAACATTTAATCAACAAGTTGAGACTGGACATGCAGGTATTAGATGCAGGAGTCAAAAAAAATGAAACAAGACACTAAGGTAACCAT
Organism: Triticum dicoccoides; assembly: GCF_002162155.2. Taxonomy (NCBI): domain Eukaryota; kingdom Viridiplantae; phylum Streptophyta; class Magnoliopsida; order Poales; family Poaceae; genus Triticum; species Triticum dicoccoides. The sequence goes on from NC_041393.1 coordinate 482,652,350, forward strand.
GAAGGAATTGGAGATTTTGCAGACTGAAATTTGTGCTACCTGAATCTGGCCAATCAATTATAGTTCAAATGGAGTTAAGTTGATGCGCGCCCATGATGTATGAGCTGTATTTGCCCAGTGTACGCAATTTGCTATTTGTGTATGCTTTATTATCACCTGTGCCGAACCATAATGCCCAGTGGGTATAATCAGCTGTAATTTCTTTATTGTATAGTGTAGGATTATTCTACCTTTCTATGCCTTGATCTCTTTGTTGTATAGTGTATGCTTTTTAGAGGTGATAGTATTGAGTAGGATAATTCTTTGAATATGCTATATCGCTCAAACGGGGCCCAACTCGCCCGACCATGGCCCTTCACGGGTCGTACGATCCATGGGTCATGTACGGGCCAACGGACCCATGGGCCTTCAATGGGCCGTAGGATCCATGGGCCTTCTACGTCTCGTAGGATCCATGGGCCTTCTACGTCTCGTAGGATCCATGGGCCTTCTACGTTTCGTAGGATCCTTGGGCCTTGTAAGGGCCGACTCATTTATGGGTATTGTATGGGCCTTTAATGGGCCGTAGACGGGCCTTTAGTGGAAATCGTATGTTTTATAGGCTGACCATAACGGGCCGTTAATAGGCTGTATTTGGTGATGCTATGAAAATGGCCCAACAGATTAACGGTCCACAAACGGGTCGACTTTAACGACGGGCTAAATTTGGCCCACAAGCAGAAAATGACAGTAACGGGCCGTAAGTAACCGAATGCTGCAAATGAGCCCAAGAATAAATGGGCCCTTAGAAGGCTGAAAGATAACTTGGGCTGAAAACGGCCCAATGGAATAACGGGCCGTTAATGGGTATAAAGTGATACACTTTTCATTATGGGCCAGTTTCACCACGGGCCGTTAATGGGTGTAAAGTGATACACTGTTCATTACGTGCCAATTTCACCACGGGCCGTTAATGGGCCAATAGTTACAAAGGGCCTCATATGGGCCGAAAGAGTTCATGGGCCATACATGGGCTAAAAGTGAAAACGGGCTGGAATCATATTGGATGGCCCAGATGACGCCACTGGGCCTAATTCGGATAGGGCGTAACGGGCCTTGGGTTAGCGGGTTGTAAATGGGCTATTTGTGAACACACCGTTAACAGGCTTTCCATGGGCCGGCCCGCCACCTTTTGACCAAGTCAAACGGGCCAGCCTTTTCACAGAAATGGGCCATTGTTGGGCCGTGCCACGTGTCGACGTATCATAGGCGCCTTTTGTCCAATGAGTGGATGACATATGTTCCAATGATGAGCCGACACGTGTTTCCTCCAGCCAATGATGATTTTACACCTGGAAAATCCCCATTGGTCGGGGCTGTTAATGGGTTATCGGATCCAAAACCCGACCCGATAGCTTAACAGCGTTCCGTTACGGTGGATGCCACGTGTCGGTCACCCTTGACGAAAGCACTTCCATGACGCGGGATTTATCGTCATGGAAGTGGACACTTCTGTGATGATAATTTTGGTAATGTCATGGAACACTTCTATGACAGCACAGGTATGACTATCTTGATTTTGTCATAAAATCATCATGGATGTACATGCATGACAAAAACGCAACCTACTGTGACAAACATGTATCATCACGGAAGTGTATTTTTTTGTAGTGTTTCCTGGCCAGATGATGTTCCGCAGCTCTGGGGTAAATGTGTGGCACCCTGATGTGATCACGGGTGCCCGTCAGGGTGGTGGAGCGTGGTCATGGTGCTCGCACACCACCAGCATAGGCGGCGCACGGTCTTGATGTGGAGGTGCAAGCGCACATGCATCTTCTTGGGGCTGCTACACCACTTGACAACTCGCTTCCTCGCGCGCGGGCGCCTGACGCTGCGGTTCACACCATGGCGCTACCCACCTTCGCTCGATGATGGCGCCCTGCACTGCAAGTGGTGGAGGCGCCCCGTGAGCCACGTCGCCCGTAGCAGGTGGCTGCTGAGGCAGAGAGTGGGCCGGCGCAGTAGAGTCTCCGGCGGCGCTGACGAGCTCGGCGATGCGTTCGATCCACTCCTCATAGAAGTCATCGACGAGGCGGTAGCATAGGAGTTCCCATGCCATGATCAGAGCAGCTTGCACATTTGTCGGGCCACGGCGCGCATGGGAGGACAAGCAGCCGGAGTCGGCGACAGAGTGGCGGTGCCCTCGTGTCCGTGCACAGAGGGGTGCAGCGATGAAGCTTGCTGCTCTTGCCAGCTGGGCTCGTGGCAGCATTAGCCGCTGGTGATGGCAGATGACGAGGACAGCCGTCACCCGCCGGTGTCGTCTGAGCGATGCAAGCAGCAACCGCTACCCGATGCTCAGTGCGAGCGCGACGTGCGTCAGCCATGGAAGTGTCAGAGTAGCGGTGGATCGATCAACGGAAGAGAAGATCCGACGCACCCCTACCTGACGTGCCAATTGTCGGATTTCGGGTTCCGCAAACCCTTGAGAGGTTCGAACTCTGGGGTGCGTGCGAAGATCTCAACCTACCCATCCTGCTACTCATGGAACCTCACAGCCTAGCACATCGAGCTCGAACGGAAAGAAAGGCACATCAGTTTACCGATGTTTGGGCCACCTTGCAGTGTAAAACCCTACTCCTGCTTTGTGGTGGATTGCCTCGAGGGGATGAGGATGAACTAGTACAGTGGTTGAATAGCCTCAGGAGGTGAGGTGTTCTTGGGCTCAAGTGAGCTGGTGAGATGGTGAGGTTGGAATGGATTCGACGTATCCGGATCCCCATCTATGGTGGAGGCTAGGTCCTATTTATAGTGGCCTCGGTCCTCTTCCCAAATGTCGGCGGTAAGGGATCCCACAACGACCAGATCTGAAGGGAGACAACAAGTACATCCTATCCTGACTAAAGTGGTCTTCGCCTGCAAAAGCCTCTGGTCGTGACGCTGTAGTGGGCTTGGCAATGACCTCCGTCCTGTCGTCCTGGTAGTCTTGGTTTTGTTGCACCGAACTAGAAACCTTTGGTTGATTCCTCGGGACTCCACGCCTGCTGCTAGCCTCCTTTGCACTGAAGAGGAAACTGGTACACTGCGCCCGCTGGCGCCCGCCTGGCGCCCTTCTGGCCTTGGTCGTCATGGCTCACGTCAGCTGAGCCTCATGAGGTGCACCTTGCATAGAAATCTCCGCTCCTTGAGAGCCAGCCTGAGGAGGTCGATCCCCTTGGAGGTCTTGGTGTCGTCCGCCTCTTAAGGCTTGGCCCCTCACGAGGGTCTTGAGTTATTGATGCTGAAGCCGGGCCATACCAGTCCGTCGATGGAGCCACACAATGGGCCACAGGTAGGCAAGTCTGGGTACCCTCGCATCTAGAACGCCGACATCTGTGACATGAGATGGGTTGATTGGAAATTCTTGATGACAATGAAGACTATTTCCCAAGTGTGCATGAGAGCTTTAGGATGAATGAAGTGGACAGTTTGTTGGTCAAAAGTTGACCAAGTGGTACGATGAGATGATAGTGAAATTCTATTCGACTGCTCACTTCTACCCAAATGGAAAGATTGTCTAGATGAATGAAGGTACAACATATCAATCTACAATCTCTGAATGGGCCAAGTTGTTCAATGCCCCAAAGGAAGAGGAGAATGGCACTGATGTATATGCCAAGCCTAGGAAGGATCACAACTCCATGGCTCACATGTACAAGGAAATTCCTGATGATGCCTTGGAGACACACAAGTTTGGATCCATCTACTATCTGTTGTCTGGTTTGACCACTATCGACACTATCTTGAGGCACACCCTTTTGCCCAAGTCAGGAGTTCATAGGATGATCTGTGGTCACTCAATCAATTTGCTCCACGTGTTTGATGTACCTCAGAAGTTCAAGGTGATGAGCCTGATTGTTGAAACGGTGAAGAGAACAGCTGCTGATAAGAAGAGATCATGTGGATATGCCCCTCACATTCAAATGTTGATCAATCCCAAGATGGGAACTGGTACATATCTTCTTGATAAGTAGCATCTTCCCCTTAGGCCAGAATTTTAGGACAACAAGGTTGTCATGGATGCATTCCATCCAACTTGTGTAGAAGCTCAGGAGAAGAGAGAGACCAAAGGCTGCAAAAGCAGCACCCAGTGCACCAAATGCTTCTATAGTGATGCTCAAGACCAAACAGGATCAAATCAGTTATCTGCTTGAGGCTCCAGTGAGAATTGAGAAGGGCTTGGCCACCCTGACTCAAAATCAAGAGAGTCTTCAGAGGATCATTGAGACAAAACTTCACGATCTAGATGTGAAGGTCACAGAGATCTAGACCACTATGGAGAAGCTCCAGGAAGAAGTTGCGGACATGAATGACAGACCTACCACAGATACTTTTCAGACAGTCACAAAGGTCTTCGGCAGTGCTTGTTGTCAGTGACACTAGGACTTCTACTTTAGCAACTGCCATGATTGCACCTCCAGTTTGAACCCCTCCAGCTCCACAGACCTCAGCCGAAGCATTTGCAGATGCCCTCCTCTCCATGCCATCTATGCATAGTGGAGCAACCAGCCAGAAGACCCCTTCAGGAGCTCCCGGAGATCATGCCTAGAGTGTCGTCTAGCACTATGCATTTTCAAGCATTTTGGTAACTTGTTGCCAAAGGGGGAGAAAGTGTATAGATCATTAGGCTGAGAGAGAGAGAGAGAGAGAAAGTGTGTGTGTTTTGCCTTTTGTTGGTTTTATTTGCCTCTCTTGCTACTTTGATCATTTTCTTGTGTTGATTCCTATGCTACTATTTGTGATATGCTCGTGAGATACTTATGTGATCATGTGTTTGATTCATACTATGCCTTAATGTGTGTTTGCATGATGATATCTATGATATTTGTGTATGATCAATCATGTTTACCCATAATGATGAGTGCATGTTGTTTAACTCTTATCATTTTGAGTGCTCCACCAAGATGTATGTGACATGGAAGAGTGACCCATGATCCTAATCGATTGTGCATTTGCATTCAAACGCAAATTTTAAATAATGCACAAATTTAGCGGGAGCTCTTGCTTATCACATACTTCTCAAAGCGAAGATGTATTTCATTCATATTATCATTTGTCGAAGCTTTGATCTATATGTTGTCATCAATTACCAACCCATTCAAGTTAAATATTTCAGAAAGTTCAATGATCATGGACTAGAGATGTGGACCCCTCAAAATGCTAAGGACAAAGATTGGCAAAAGCTCAAGACTCTTTTGTTTCATTTTAGACCAAGATCACATTGAGTCCATAGGAAAGCCAATACTATTAAAAGGGGATGAGGAGTCGCTTAATGGTCTACTTGCTCAAAGTGCTTAGTGATATTGCTCCAAAACAAACCACTTTCTCATTTCCACATATGTCCAAAACCCAAAGTCAAACTCGGCCCCACCGATTTGATCTATTCGGCACCACCGAGTTCTTTTGACATAGCCACTTCCAGGAACCCTAGACAATTCGGTCACACTGATACGTATCTTGGTCTCACCGAGATGGACCTACAAACTCCATATTTCCCTTCATAACATTTCAGTCTCACCGAAATGAGCGATCAGTCCCATCGAGTTTGCTTGACCAACTCTGTGTTTGCTCTTTGCTGAAATTGGTCTCACCGAGTTGAAGCAATCAGCTTCACCGAGATAAGGTTTTGCCCTAGCCCTACTACATCGGTCCCACTGAGTTGATTCACTCGGTCCCATCGAGATTCCTAATGTTCAATTTTTAACTACATCGGTCTCACCGAGTTCCTCTTATTCGGTCTGACCAAGTTGGGTCAAATGTGTGTAACGGTTGGATTTTGTGTGGAGGCTAATATACCCCTCCACCCACATCTCCATTCAAGTGAGAACCATCAGAACATGCCTACACTTCCACTACTTATTTTCTGAGAGAGAACCACCTACTCATGTGTTGAGACCAAGACATTCCAATCCTACCACAAGAATCTTGATCTCTAGCTTTTCCCAAGTTTCTATCCACTCGAATCATCTTTCCACCATATCCAAATATGTGAGAGAGAGTTGAGTGTTGGGGAGACTCTAATTTGAAGCACAGGAGCAAGGAGTTCATCATCAACACATCATCTATTACCTTTTGGAGAGTGGTGTCTCCTTGATTGGTTAGGTGTCACTTGGGAGCCTTGAACAAGATTGTGGAGTTGAACCAAGGAGTTTCTAAGGGCAAGGAGATCGCCTACTTTATGAAGATCTACCTGAGTGAGGCAAGTCTTTCGTGGGTGATGGCCATGGTGGAATAGACAAGGTTGCTTCTTCGTGGACCCTTCATGGATGGAGCCCTCCATGGACTCGCGCAACCGTTACCCTTCATGGGTTGAAGTCTCCATCAACATGGATGTACGATAGCACCACCTATCGGAACCACGCCAAAAATCTCCGTGTCTACATTGCATTTGCCTTCTCCAAACCCTTCCCTTTACCTTCATATGCAATGTTTTACTTACCGTCACTAGACTCTTATAATTGCATGTGCAGGTTGATTGCTTGACTTATACTAGTTGCTAAAATCTGCCAACACTTCAAATTGGGAAAAGGCTAGATTTTTATTTGGTCAAGTAGTCTAATCAACCCCCTATAAACCTACTTTCGATCCTACACGCTGGTGCGCGGCAAGACAGGCGCCAAGAAGGTGCTGAGCGGCCCTGATCGCGCCGCTGAGGCAGGCCGTCCCGAAGGCGATCGTGTAAGCACAATCATTGATTTCCATTTGCTACTTTGTTGCTTTATCCTTATGGCATCCTCGCGGCCTACATGTCGCCCCTAGAGTTGGCGTTGGCGGCTACAACAGTCGCGTTCGGGACTGACCTGGTCTTCCAAAAGACCCGGAGTAGCGCCATCGACCTGGTGGAGGACTCGCCTGAGGAAGATATCGGTCTAGACCCGATGGAGACAGAGCGTTGTGCCTGGTGGGACCTGAACAAGGCCGACGGGGAGATGGCGGTAGCCGAGGAGGTGGCGAGGCAGGCCTTGGCCCAGGCTGAGTGAGGGCCATCGAGGCACGAAGGAGGAACGTCATGGACCCGGCCTGGACGGAGATAGCAGAGGGTTTGGCGCCGGCCGCAATCGTCATCGAGTCGCAGATGGATGAAGGGCACGACCCGAATGAGCGGGTGGTGGTGGTGGAGGATGGTGAGTTAGAAGGGGTCAAGGAGATCGTCCTCGAATCCCCACCATAGAATGATTCAGCCGAACAGATGGAGATTGGGAGAGAGGGGCGCAACAAGGACGCCGCCCCGGATGGGGCGCCACGGGTGATGCTGGCCTGCGAGCCGGAGATGACACCCGCAGGGAAGCCACACCTTGGTAATCATTCCGCCACAGGCCGTAGGTAGGCACCGGAGAAGTCCTGGTCGGGCCACGCGCCCAGGAGGAGGTGGCGATGGACGTCATGCGCCAGCACCTTCAGGGCTGCAAGAGCTGACTCCAGGCCTTTGCCGAGAGCGAGCTGGCACCAACGAAAGAGCACGACCGTGCCATGGTGGTAATGCCTTTCTTTTTTCTTTTCTTGCGATTAGTTGGTGGGGGCACACCAGCACACCCACTGGGTGTAGCCTCCGAGACCTGGGTCGGCTGCTAAGCAACCGAGTTGGGACTTATGTGCGCTCTTCGCTTGCATCGCAGGATCTAGACGCCCTATGAGTTGGCACGCATAACCAGCTTCTGGAGAGGTACCGCGTGGTTATGACGCAGCTTGCTACTAAGGAGGAGGCACTTCGCCTGGCCGAAGGTTCATCTTGCATGCTTAAAGTGGGGGGGGGGGGCACCAGCAAACCCACTGGGTGTAGCCCCCGAGATTTGGGTCAACTATGAAGTAGTTGGGTTGAATCTTAAGGTATTTTTCTCTCTTCCGGCATCTGACTTGAAGTTTCACCGTGCAGCCACCACGGCTTTGGTGCCGGATCTTCGAACCTGGCTTACTGAAGCCGGCCAGCAGCAGGATCAAGCGGTCACCAACAACGGCCAGCTCCGGGCTGAGGTGTGGCGGCTGAAGGTGGAGGCCGCCAAGGCGGCGGTGCTCGTCCAGCAGAAGGGTGAGTACGAGAAGGAGGCCCCCGCGTGTGGAACTTGGAGGGGAATGGTATGTTGTGCAAGGTGCAGCATCTGGACGAGCTCCTCATTAGTAAGTATTTCCTTATCTGTTCTGTCGGGCTGCGAGCCAGCCAAAACTATATATAACCGGTTGTTTCTCTTCTTCACGCGCCAGAGTTCTTCCGGAGACACGGGACATGGCGGACGCTGTTGTGTGCACACATTAGATGACCCAGGTGGTTGCGGGCGCGATGGTCGAGCCGTACACTGCCTGGACCTTCTCGGAAATCATGCTCGCCGCTGAGCCCGTCTGAGGGTCATCGACAACCAAATCGTGCGGCAATCTTTGGTCGGGTTGGGCATGATGGCGGCCCTCTGGCCGGGTGTGGTGGAGGGCAACAGCTTCACGCGGCTGGCGCGCTGGCTGGAGGCCGGTGAGGGAGTCCTTGATAAGGGGGTATCCGGACTGCCGGACTATGTACTTTGGCCGGACTGTTGGACTATGAAGATACAAGATAGAAGACTTCGTCCCATGTCCGGATGGGACTCTCCTTGGCGTGGAAGGCAAGCTTGGCGATTCAGATGTAGATCTCCTCCTATGTAAACCGACTCTGTGTAACCCTAGCCCCCTCCGGTGTCTATATAAACCGGAGGGTTTAGTCCGTAGGACTCATCATCATCTTCATTACCATCAACAATCATACCATAGGCTAGCTTCTAGGGTTTAGCCTCTCTGGTCTCGTGGTAGATCAACTCTTGTAATACTCATATCATCAAGATCAATCAAGCAGGAAGTAGGGTATTACCTCCATTGAGAGGGCCCGAACCTAGGTAAAACATCGTGTCCCCAGTCTCTTGTTACCATTAGCCTTAGACACACAGTTCGGGACCCCCTACCCGAGATCTGCCGGTTTTGACAACGACATTGGTGCTTTCATTGAGAGTTCCTCTATGTCGTCGCTACAAGGCTAGATGGCTCCTCCATCCTTCAATCACGCTGTCCTGGATGAGGCGTTTCTCCCCGGAAAGATCTTCGTGTTCGGCGGCTTCGCATTGCGGACCAATTCGCTTGGCCATCTGGAGCAGATCGATAGCTACACCCACAGACATCAGGTCAGGTTTGGAAACCTAAACTACACTGCCGACATCCGCGGAGACTTGATCTTTGACGGATTCGGGCCTGCGTCAGGAGCGCCGAACAATCACGACGTGCACGACCTAGATTGGCAGTCTCACAGTATTCGGAACATCGCACCTGCTACTGCTTCGGACTTCGCTCCAGAGCGGGTCGTGCCTTCCGAGGACGGGTGGATGGACCCTGCCCTGGAGGCGGCACACTCCTCGGCGCTGGAGCCGAATACAGACTCCTCTTTTAAAGGGATCTGTGTCTCCGGACCCCCGGACTCACCTCCGGCTGCGTGTTCCGGACCGCGCGCGTCCGTGCCCATTGAATCTAACTGGGCTACAGTCATGGAGTTCACCGCCGCGGATATTTTTTAGCACTCACCCTTCGGAGACATGCTAGATTCCTGAAGGTCTCTCTCTCTGTCAGGAGACTCCTGGCCGAACTATGTCTGGCTCGAGTGGGAAGCTGGCAACGAAGAAATTCGCTGCCCACCCACCACCCACTTAATAGCCACGGTCGATGACTTGACCGACGTGCTTAACTTCGACTCCGAAGACATCGACGATATAGACGACGATGCAGGAGAAGAATAGGAACCACCGCCCACAAGGCGCTGGACTGCCACCTCTTCATATGACATATACATGGTGGATACTCCCAAAGAAACCAATGGTGATGAGGCAACGGAAGATAACCCCTTGGGGAGGAAAGCAAAACACGGGCGTCATCGGCGCCGCTTCAAGCCTCGCCACAACAATACCGGCACTGGAGAAGATAATCCAGATGGTGCCGAAGGGGAATACGGTCTTGATCAATCCACCATCGAGCAAACCAAACAGAAGCAACAGCAGCTCCAAGCTGACCAAGATCTACTCGCAGACAAACGGACTAAGGCCCGGGCAGCCGATGAATACGGACTCACATGCCGAACAAAATACTACCCAAAGCGCAGATTACTACCTCAACTCGAGGAGGTGGTACTAAAAACCAAACACAGGCCTACACCCTGCTGACAGCACACTGCGGCAAGGGATTGCGCACAAGACCAGCATTACATACCAAACAACAAAATAGAAAGTACCACAAACGCATTAGCGGACAGAAACAGAGTTTACAAACCTTGGTACAACAAATATAAACGTCCCAAGACAAAGAATGGCACCCGGGGAGCGGCGATCAACACAGGAGCCCGTAATCCTCAAACCGTTGAGAGGGAGAAGAGATTTCAACATCTTCATCCGGGCCCCTACAGCTTGAACCGCATACTTGACCGACCATGTCAAATCCATGGTACCCCAGGAGCAGCAGCCAATCATACAAATAGAGAATGCTGGGTCTTTAAACAAATCGGGAGGCCGGCGCTAGAAGGAACATGAAGAGGCGCCATGGCAATCAGCCCAGACTATCAGGTCCAGGGACCGACCACTCGAAGGATCAGCCCCCCCCCCCCCAAAGAACTCATTTTAGAGTACCACACATAGGCGTAAGGGCCACCAAGGCCCCGCCACCCCGGAGATGGTCCCCGGATAGACAAAAATGTCATACCAACTTTTGGTCTTATACTACCAGGTAGTAGCTATTCAGCACTGCCAGGGCACACTGTGACTCAACGCATTACCACCCAAGACCCACGTGATGTCGTCACAATTGCGGTAAAGACCGAGCCTCGCCTCCGCACCGAAGAATATTCAGCTACTTTATTCGCTGAAACAGCGAGTCATGGTTTCTTCAATCGAACCTAAATTTGACAGCCAAACTCCCAGACACAAACAAGGAAGTCCGAACTATTTTAGTATACCCCAACCTAATCATAGCTCATACAGACCCTTCAGCATAGGCTGGACGGATCATATTCACGGCTTAGCCAATGCTCACACATGCCTCCTAAGCACTATTCGCAGGTTCACCCTCGCGCACAACCGGACCGGCGGCTTGGAATCAGCTCGGACGCATACAGGGGTGATGTCCACCCCACCTAAACACAATCCGGATATTCCTCCGGACCCGCGCACAGCCAACCACCGCCCGGCCCCACCAGGTTCTGCCGTCATGCCTCTCTTTTATAACATGCACCGTACCCATATGCATAGACATATTACTTAAATACAGCATGTGGAGTCATTCGACGCTTATCTACTATTTTTCAATGACATTTTGTCATAACGGCATACGAACATCTTGTTATGCCTTCAAACGTCAGGGGCATCCTCGCACTCGTACTACGGCGTATAAAGTCCGAACACCTTCTCGGTCATTCGGCACCCCGAACTTATAGCATTATATGCATCAGCTCTGAATCATGTCCTGGGTCATTGGTTGGGTTTGCCCGGCTCCCATGTTTTGGTACCTTACATTCCGCGCTGGGAGAACTACTGCGATTGTGTCCCGGTTCTGCCGGATGAACACCTCACTAGAGAAAGCCGAAAACCGACTGTCATGATAGGGCGAGAGCTGGTTAGCTATTCGAGTGGTTGTCAAATCTTTAAGGATTTATTCCGCATAATTCCATAATAAAATGCAGCGTGCGAAGGATCGGTCCACCGATCAGGCGCTATTAGAGCCCCCCGTGCGGTCTTACAAACACCAGGGGCTGCGCCACCCATACTCGAAATGCTATGGCTAAGTGAGAGTAATAAAGCCTTATAGTCCGATTGCCTGGTTCGTTGTGCTGAATACCTCCTTCATGGACCCAAAAATGGGATAAAGAGTGTCCAGGTGTATCCCGAACACCCCCGTAATTCCTACGTGGGGGTAGAAGTCGACGACTGGCCAACTCTCAAAGACTAACATATTAAACGGCCGCGCGGGAATAAAAATTACACATAACAGGCACCTATATATAAGTGACTCTGTTTTGCCTTACAAAGCATAGCACAATTGCTTTCAGGGAAAAATAATGTCTTTCGTACATTCCTCTGCCACGAGGCGGGCGCCCTTTAGGACGCCATCATAATATACTTCAGGCTTGCAGTGCTCCTTCCCGTCCGGAGGACCCTCAGTCATCAGCTTCTCAGCATCAAGCTTCCCCCAGTGCACTTTTGCACGGGCAAATGCCATTCGTGCCCCTTCTATGCACACTGGCCGCTTAATGACGTCCAGCCGAGGGCAGGCCCTCCCAATCCTCTTCACGAGCGCAAAGAAACTGCTTGGTATGGGCTCGGCGAGCCACAGCCGGATAACCAAATCCTTCATGGCTAGTTCGGCCGCCTGATGCAGTTCGATCAGCTGTTTGAGCTGGTCGACAAATGGCACCGGATAATTCAGCACCAAATACTGCGACCAGAAGAGCTTCTCCGCAGTATCCTTTTTCTCAGCTCGACAGAATTGGACAGCATCAAAGATGCTGCGTGGCAAATCCGCAAAGGCCCCTGAAAAAAAAGTTAGGATTCAATGGGTCACCATGAATCTTCCCTGCAAAAGCATAAGGCACTTCAAAAAATACAAAAAAAGAAGGGGCCCTTACCAGCCACAATCTTTCGCGCCTCCTGGATATCTTTCAACGCAGCCTGGGCTTCCTCCCGAGCCTCATTTGCGGCCTGGAGAGCTTGGGCGAGTTCGGATTCTTTCAACGATATACTCTGCTCCAAGCTCTCGTTTCTCCCTATGGCCTCCTGAAGCTCTGGTTCAGCTTCCACGACCCTCGCCTCGTGTTGCTCACGAAGAGTCCGCTATACGGCAGCATTCTTTTCGGCCAAGGCAACAGCCTTCTTGATTGCCTCAATTTCGGCATCCACCCCTGGAGCGCGCTATATACATACTTTAAGATAGTCACAACTACTTACTTGTGGCAAAACTCACTAAAGGTTTTCCAAACATACCTTGTTTCTCCTCCAGCCGCTTCTTCACTCGGCCGAGTTCTTCTTCGGCCTGCACCAAACTCTGCTTGAGTCCGGACACTTCTGCAGTATGAGAGGAGGCAGTTGCTGCAGACATCTAATTCACAAAAATATATACATGTCATTAGCTAAGTCTCCTGCGGACGGGAAAGTTGATCCCCTGTCCGGTTCCTCTCCTCTCCAAACAGTGTATCAGGGGCTACTATCTACACTATGACAGTCTTTTACACATACCTCCAAGCCTTTTATAAGGCTGACGCAGGATTCATTCAGTCCGCTCTCGGCAGCCTGGATCTTTTCTATCACCACGCCCATAAGGGCGCGGTGTTCATCAATGATGAACGCACTCTCCAATGCTGTCGATAGGCCACCGGACACCTTTGGTTAGACGGAGGTCGCAGGCTAAGTAGGATCGCCCCCTCTAGTCAAGAGGGGCTGCCTGCCTAACCCTAGAGCCTTAGGGGCCTCCGGGACTGTGTCCGGCTGCGGGCCGGATCCTCGATCGCCCCTGCCGTCGAAATTCATGGGAACTGCCGCTCCTGCGCGGCTGGCCCCCAAGGTACGCCCCCTGGCTCAGGTCCTCTTTGGACGACACCTCGGTGTCACAGCCAGGCTTTGGGGAAGGGGCCCTAGGACGGGTCTCACTTTGCAAGGCATCGGAACTCAACGAGTCCTCTGATGAGGCATGTTGGGCCGGAGATCTCGCTGGACTGTAAAAAGTATGGTGCAAATCAAAATATTACATTCTAGCAAATTCGGATGCATGAATATGTTCGGATTTCGCGCACTTACAATTTCACCAGGGGCTGGGCCCTGGGATCCCTCTCTGGGCTGCTATCGGAGACCGTGGTGGACACCTCGGGGACGGATGTTCTTCCCCTCTTAGGCGAATCTGCCTCTAAGGATGAGGAGGCTACCCTTTTCTTCCTCCCCCTCGTAGGGGACTCGGGCTCTTCCTCCACCTCATCCTCCTCCTCTTCCTCATCCTCTTCCTCCTCCTCGTTCTCTCCAAAGGAGGGAGGGTCGCTGGAGTCTTTGGACTTCGTGTCCAAAGCACCACGACGACGGAGACCGCTCTTGGTCTCATTGGCCTTTTTGTTGGCCTCTTTCTTTGGCGCCTGGTAGGGCGCTGGGACCAGCATCTTCGTCAGAAGAGGTCCCGCCGGTTCTTCCAGTAGCGGGGCTGGACAATGGATCCGCTCCGCCACCTTCGTCCACCCTTGAGGAAATCACGGAAAGACACGTTAAAAAACATCTCCTTCTGGACGTAGCAATAACACATGCAAATAACCAAGATATGATGACGACTTACCGGACTAGCGAGGTGGGATAGTTGATACCCGCGGTCTGCGGCAGAGTCCGGCCATGGTTTGCTAGACTTAAAGAGCACCTTCCAGATGTCCTTGTATGTGGAGCCGAAAAGCTCCCGCAAGGTTTGGTGCTCGGCTGGGTCGTACTCCCACAAATCATAGCCTCTTTGCTGGCAAGGAAGGATCAGGCGGACTAGCACCACCTGGACCACGTCAACAAGGCTGATGGCCTTGTCCTCCATACCTTTGACGCGCGCCTAGATCGCTGACAGTTCGTCGGAAGACGACCAGTTTATGCCCTTCTTGGGCCAGGATGTGAGCCGCAAAGGAGCTCCAGATCGAAACCCAGGAGCAGCGGCCCACTTTTTACCGCGCGGCTTGGTGATATAGAACCACTGTTACTGCCACTCCTTGACGGAGTCGTTGAAAGTACCCATCGGCCATGTAACCTTGGGCATCCTGCTCACCATGGCGCCTCCGCACTCGGCGTGATCGCCACTCACCACTTTGGGCTTCACATTGAAGATCTTGAGCCATAGCCCAAAGTGCGGGAAGATACGAAGAAAGGCCTCACACACGACAACAAAATGTCGAGATGTTGAGGAATGAATTGGGGGATAGGTTGTGGAAATCGATCCCGTAGTAATACATGATGCCGCGAACAAAAGGGTGGAGGGGAAACCCGAGCCTGCCGATGAAATGGGGGAGGAAAACAACTCTCTCGTGGGGCTCCGGAGTAGGGACAATATGTCCCGCCGTTGGAAGACGGTGGCCGATTTTCTTGGCCAGATATCCAGCCGCCCGCAGCTTTTTGATATCCTTCTCCTGGACGGAGGAGGCCATCCACTTGCCTCCTGCTCCGGATCCGGACATTTCTGGAGGACCCTTTTGGTGGGGAGGATGAATGCTTGGGCGCTAGGGCTCAGACGAAAGCAAAGGGGCGAGCAGAAGCAGAAGAAGGCATGGGTAGAAAGGAGGAGGTTTTTCCCCTTTATAAAGGCGATAAGACTTTACGCCTCCCCGCTTGCCTAATGCAGCCTGCTCATTTCCCACTTACCGTAATTGATGGTATGGTTAGGCTACCCACGCCCATATTGAAGAGGATCCCGCGATAAGGGGACACGACCTCTGCTTTGACAAGACATGCCAAAGGAACTGCCTCATGATGTGTGCGGAAGCAGGTTGAAGAAAACGGTTCGAATAAAAACCGGACCCTGGCGTGATGTCACTTTTCGAAGAATTGTCAACAGATTGAATTCGTGGATTTTTATTATTCTCTCTACGGTGGTATGCAGAATGATTATCTTGCAGAGCCGGACACGGTCCTTTTGTTTGGAATTTATATTGGAGTATTCGGAGATGGAACCCGCCTCGCAGTGCCGAAGACAATCTACACGCCGGACTCATCGTCATTGAAGCCTGGTTCAAGGGCTACTGAGGGAGTCCTGGATAAGGGAGTATCCGGACTACCGGACTATGTACTTTGGCCGGACTGTTGGACTATGAAGATACAAGATAGAAGACTTCATCCCGTGTCCGGATGGGACTCTCCTTGGCGTGGAAGGCAAGCTTGGCGATTCAGATGTAGATCTCCTCCTATGTAAACCGACTCTGTGTAACCCTAGCCCCCTCCGTTGTCTGTGTAAACCGGAGGGTTTAATCCGTAGAACTCATCACCGTCTTCATTACCATCAACAATCATACCATAGGCTAGCTTCTAGGGTTTAGTCTCTCTGATCTCGTGGTAGATCAACTCTTGTAATACTCATATCATCAAGATCAATCAAGCAAGAAGTAGGGTATTACCTCCATCGAGAGGGCCCGAACCTGGGTAAAACATCGTGTCACCAGTCTCATGTTACCTTTAGCCTTAGACGCATAGTTCGGAACCCCCTACCCGAGATCTGCCAGTTTTGACACCGACAGTCGGCCCGACGCGACTCCAGGCATGGCGGGTCTCTGTGGCCTAGGTCGGCATGGAACTGGCCTTGCGCTTCGCCATGTCCCGGTATCCGGGCTGAGGCTGGACCAGCTGGCGGCCCAGCGGGACGTCGCGGAGGCGCAGTTGGCGGAGTAGGTGAGCCAGACCGTCGGACGGGCCAGCTACCTTGCCTCATTTTCCACCCACGATGAGTTCAACGTGGAGCAGACGAAGGACAGCACAGAGATCCTGCCAGACGACTTCGGATTTGTGCTCAATGACCCGGCTGACAACTCCGATGAGACGAATGCCTATGCAGACGACGAGGCCGTGCTGCACGACACCGGCGCCTCAATGGACCCGGATGCCGACGCGGAGGAGCTGGCGCAGACTGATGCCGGTACGGCAATTGCCGTCAGGGTGGAGGAGGTGGCGAGCGTGCAACCCGACCTGGCTACCGCCTGAGGCTAACTTGTTCTTAGTTTTTCTTTTGAACTTGGTTAAGTAGCAGGTCCACCCACTGGGGATGTAATGATATCTAATGAACTCCGGTCGTGGGCCTTTTGTGATGTAGATAGCTTTGTGAGTGTTCATGCTTTTGCTTTCCGACCTTTGTCCTTTTCTTGTTTTCCACCCCTAATACGTTAATTTTGCATCATGTTTTTATATCAATGTTTATTGCATTATGGCCTATTATTTCATATTATAGTACAATACTTATTCCTTTTCTCTCTTATTTTACAAGACTTGAATGGAGAGGGAGAATGCCGGTAGCTGGAATTCTGGGCCAGAAAACAGAAAATCTAAGAGACCTATTCTGCACAACCCCAAATGTCCTAAAACTTTATGAAGAATTATTTTGGGATAAATAAAAAATATTGGGTGCAAAAACTACCAGAGGGGACCCACCAAGGGGCCACAAGCCTCGGGGCGTGTCCTACCCGGGCGCGCCTCCAGGGCTTGTGGGCCCCCTGGCAGGTCTCCGGTGCCCATCTTCTGCTATATGGAGGGTTTTGACCTAGAAAAAAATCAAAAGGAATCTTTCGGGACAGAGCGCCACCTTCTCGAGGTGAAACCTGGGCAGGAGCAATCTAGAGCTTTGGCATAGCGATTCTGCCGGGGAAACATCCCTCTGGGAGGGGGAAATCGAAGCCATTGTCATCACCAACGATCCTCTCATCGAGGGGGTCAATCTTCATCAACATATTCACTAGCACCATCTCCTCTCAAACCCTAGTTCATCTCTTGTATTCAACTTTGCCTCAGACCCTTAGATTGGCACCTGTGGGTTGCTAGTAGTGTTGATTACTCCTAGTAGTTGATGCTAGTTGGTTTATTTGGTGGAGATCATATGTTTATATCCTTAATGACATTCAATACCCCTCTGATCTTGAACGTGAACATGATTTGTGAGTAGTTACTTTTGTTCCTGAGGACATGGGAGATGTCTCGTTATAAGTAATCATGTGAATTTGGTATTCTTTTGATATTTTGATGAGATGTATATTGTCTTTCCTCTAGTGGGTTTATGTGAACATCGACTACATGACACTTCACCATTATTTGGGCCTAGGGGAAGGCATTGGGAAGTAATAAGTAGATGATGGGTTGCTAGAGTGACAGAAGCTTAAACCCTAGTTTATGCGTTGCTTCGTAAGGGGCTGATTTGGATCCATATGTTTCATGCTATGGTTAGATTTATCTTAGTTCTCCTTTCGTAGTTATGGATGCTTGTGAGAGGGATTAATCATAAGTGGGAGGCTTGTCCAAGTAAGGGCAGCACCCAAGCACCGGTCCACCCACATACTAAATTATCAAAGAAGCGAACACGAATCATATGAGCATGATGAAAATTACCTTGATAGTAATTTCCATGTGTCCTCGGGAGTGCTTTGCTTTATATAAGAGTTCATCCAGGATTATCCTTTGCTATAAAAAGGATTTGGCCACCTTTCTGCACCTTTGCTACACTTTTTACTTGTTACCCGTTATGAATTATCTTATATCAAAACTATCTGTTACCGATAATTTCAGTGCTTGTAGAAAATTCCTTGCTAAAATGGGCTTGTCATTTCCTTCTGCTCCTCGTTGGGTTCGACATTCTTACTTATCAAAAGGACTATGATACATTCCCTATACTTGTGGGCCATCATGGCTGTTTTCTGGCGCCGCTGTCGGGGAATGAAGCGCCTTTGGTGAGTGGAATTTGGTAAGGAAAAACTTATATTGTGTGCTGAAATTTACTGTCACTTGTCACTATGGAAAATAATCCTTTGAGGGGCTTGTTCGGGGTATCTTCACCCCGACCAAAAGAACAAAGAGTTGCTCCTCAGCCTACTGTACCTACTAAAATATTTATTATGAAATTCCTTCGGGTATGATAGAAAAACTGCTAGCTAATCCTTATGCAGGAGATGGAGCACTACATCCTGATATGCATTTGATCTTTGTGGATGAAGTTTGTGGATTATTTAAGCTTGCAGGTTTGCCCGGGTATGAAGTCAAGAGGAAGGTTTTCCCTTTATCTTTGAAGGGAAATGCATTGACATGATATAGGCTATGTGATGATAATGGATCTTGTAACTACAACCAATTGAAATTGGAATTTCATCAGAAGTTTTATCCTATGCATCTAGTTCATCGTGATTGGAATTATATATGTATATATTTTTTGTCCTCGTGAAGGAGAAAGTATCGCTCAATCTTGGGGGAGGCTAAAGTCAATGTTGTATTCAGGCCCCAACCATGAGCTCCCAAGAGAAATTTTTATTTATAATATTTATGTTTGGCTTTCTCGCAATGCTTAATCCATGCTCGGTACCTCTCGTACAGGCTCTTTTAAGAGGACTACTGAATTCAAATGGGATCTCTTGGAAAGAATTAAACACAACTCTGAAGACTAGGAGCTCGACGAAGGTCAGGAGTCAGGTATAAAGCTTAAATTTGATTGTGTTAAATCTTTTATGTATACCGATGCTTTTCATGAATTTAGCACTAAGTATGGACTTGACTATGAGATAGTAGCTTCTTTCTGTGAATCATTTGCTACTCATGTTGATCTCCCTAAGGAGAAGTGGTTTAAATATCATCCTCCCATTGAAGTAAAAATAGTAGAACCCATTAAGGCTGAAGAAAAAATTGTTACTTATAATGTTGATCCAGTTATCCCTACTACTTATATTGAGAAACCGCCTTTTCCTGTTGGGATAAGAGAACATGCTAAAGCTTCAGCCATAGTCTGTAGGAGTTATACTAGAACACCTACACCGCCTGAAAAAATTAAAGTTGAACCTAGTATTTATATGGTTAAAGATCTCTTGGTTGATAATATTGATGGGCATGTTATTTACTTCTGTGATGAAGCTGCTAGAATCGCTAAACCTGATGATAAAGATAAATATAGTCCTGTTGTTGGCATGCCTGTTGTCTTTGTTAAGATAGGAGATCATTGTTACCATGGCTTATGTGATCTGGGTGCTAGTGTGGGTGAAATCCCTTTTACTTTATATCAAGAAATTATGAATGATATTGCACCTGGTGAAATAGAAGATATTGATGTTACTATTAAGCTTGCTAATAGAGATACTATTTCACCAATTGGGATTGTTAGAGATGTTGAAGTCTTGTGTGGGAAAATAAAATACCCTACCGATTTCCTAGTCCTTGGTTCCCCACAAGATGATTTTTGTCCCATTATATTTGGTAGACCCTTCTTGAACACTGTTAATGCTAAAATAGATTGTGAGAAAGAAACTATCAGTGTTAATTTCGGGGATGTGTCTCATGAGTTTAATTTCTCTAAATTACGTAGACAACCTAGTGATAAAGAATTACCTAGTAAAGATGAAATTATTGGTCTTGCTTCCGTTGATGTGCCTCCTACCGATCCTTTAGAACAATATTTTCTAGACCATGAAAATGATACGAATATGAATGAAAGAAATGAAATAGATGAGTATTCTTTAAACAAATGCCTATTTTGAAACACAAGTTGCCTGTTGAGACTCTTTGGGATCCTCTACCACCCAAGGGTGATCATGTGTTCGATCTTAAGCAATTACCCGATACTTTGAAATATGATAACACTGGTACATCGAGGTGCTATACACACAGTTTTTAACGCCTTTCCCCGACGACATTTGGAACTGTCACCAAGTGAGTATGGACGAATGGGGGTGCTTCCCACACGACCCAGAAACCGTCAGGGATATGGAGCCATGATCCAGAGGCCTTTTAAAATGTAATCGTGTGTGATGCAGCACACATTAAATTCTTTCGCATGTGTGGGATCGGTGATTAAACGTTTCTAATGATGAAGTGAAACCAAACGGTGTGTCGTAATGAACCGTTTGGGAAACAATGTGTAAGGCACACGGGACAACATATGAACTGTCTGCGATATGTGCCCCATCGCACACGAGTTTTGTGCGGAACCCGTATGCCATGCAAGACTCCATTGCACACATTTCCCAACAATTACTGTGTGCAATAATGTTCTATCACAAATGGTTTAGGAGCCCCTTCGCACACATAGAAGTGATGCAGAACGTTTGTGATTTGTGGTGTATCACCGACAGTTTGTGATTTGTGATTTGTGATTTGTTTGTGATTCGTTGTGCTTTTCGTTCGGGATCCCACACGTTTCTTGAAAATTTACGACTGAGATTGTATTTTACATTGGTCATGGTTTACTCCGAGCTCTGGTGTGCGATAACGTGATATTACAAAAGGTTCCGGAGACCCTACGCACACGTAGTAGCGCAACAAATCAATTGCGATCTGATGTGTATCACTGACGGTTCCGCTATGATTGACGTACACTTTCCGACGTGGATCGCACACACTCATTTAGTTGAACCGTGTGCGGAGCAATTGCCTGGTTAAAAGAAAAATATCCCATTTTGAATCGGCATGCAAAAAATCAAATTCGCCACAATATTCAATTCAACAAATAGTGTCCATAGGAAGAACATTCGGCAGATTTCGCAACAATTGCAATTGAACATTTGGTAGCTAAATTCCAATGATTTGTCCACACATATATGCATTACATACTTAATCATAGTGTACGAAATACGAAGACCTCATCAGATGGAAAACAATGGACCCATGCGTATATGTTTAGCGGCTAACTCTTACTCAATGTTTCAGGAGAACACATGCTGAAATCTTCATTATCACCAGTGGGATTGATGTAGTGATTCAACAAGAAGTCACTGATAAATCTCTGAACCATCAACAATTCACCAGCGGGGAGCAGTTTAGGGGTCCTTGGTTCTAAGATGATCTGCAGTATTTTTAAGATCAGAATGTGCCATATGAGTGGAGTAGAAGATATTCATTAAGATAGACTTACTGGTACTAATTCGCGAGGATCTTCACAAGTATCAGCCGATTTGCAGATGGAGATCATGTGTCTGCAAACATAGTATCCACAAAGGTTGGTCCCTGCTTGTTGTTGAGGACACTGAATTTTTTTGTAGAAAGTTAGTCATGTATTTGTCCTATTAGGAACAACCTAACCGGTGTTAGATGTATTATTTTTTCTTTAGATAGAAATAAAAAGAGGTTTATTTAGAAGCTTGAACATTTGACTAGTGCAAGAACAGGTATTTGCAGACTATTGGATAAATTTTCTGAAAATAACGGATTTTGGTGTGTTACCGGAGAAACGATCTCGTGCTCCAGAGGTAGTTCCCTCTTGAACATGTTCCCTGGTTTAGTTTTCCACAATGCGAGCACACTGCAAATGAAGATGACTTTTGACAACATCAATTATTGAACCAGATATGAATGAAAATTAATTTCAACATCATAAAATTCAATACCTATCCATGAATATCTGAAGATGCGTCAGATCCTGAGTGTTTGTTGACTCTCTGAGAGAATCCATGTAGTAAACTGCGTTCTTGTTTGGAATAATGAATACCAATATCCAGTGATCGCTACATATTAAGAAAGCCATGAACTTACGAATTATGTTGAAATCTGAAATACAATTAGTGTATGCATGGTTGTTTACTTGACTTACCGTTCATGATATGGCCAGATAAATGATTCTGCATGGGACACATTTTCGAAGATACGAACGACCGTGTTAATGGCCTAGTCCCGTAGGTCCTTACCATCTAATGTTGTGCCATTTTCTAATGTAGGATCCATGAAATACACACTCTACCTTTTTCTTCTATGCGCGTTCAATCCCCTAAGAAGAATAAAGTGCAGTTAGCTCTTTATCATCTACAACCTTGTATGGAGAAGTTGATCAGAGTTTGTTAAGTACTTCCAAAATCAGGCATCTAACTAGACTGGCATCGAGCTCGTTGAAGTTGAAGAAGAGATGTATGTCCTTGAAACTCACATTGATGGAACCAACATCATATCAGTGATCTCTGTTATAGTGGACTAGCAGACCATGATGACCTGATGACATTTGATCCATGCAAGATTCATGTAACTCGCGGCAACTGGAGCTGCACTCATCAAAGTATTCGCCAACAAGAAATGGCTGGCCATGGACGTAATTGCATGCTTCAAGTACGTTTGCTTTAGTTTTAGCAAGCTGCAAATCTATTTCTTCATCATCCATGCCGTCAGAAATAATATTACTCCCCAATTCCAACAACTTGTTGTTAATTTGGTTCTGGGCAATGAGTGCTTTAAGTAAGAGGCAATTGTTATCTTTCCTCTTTGCTCTCTTGCCGCGCTTCCTCGCGGGTGTAGCCTTTTTGGCCGCTTCCTTCTTGGTACTTGAAGCATTTCTGGCAGAATGTCTGGTTGGCTGCAAGGTAGACTGCCGAGCAGACGATGAAGCTTCGACGGACTGCTTAGCAGGAGGTTTATCTATGCTTGACCACTAGTTGGCGGTACTGCTGTGACAGACTGCTGGGTTGTAATAGCAGAGGCATCGTACTGCTGACCATGCATTGAAGCTATGTTGGATTTCTGCACAGGTGGCGCCAACTTGTCGGTGTGCTGAGGAGGTCGTGCCAATGCGTTGGTTTGCTGAGCAGGAAGTGCTGACGCATTGGTGTGCTCATCACATGGCTGTGGACCGACGGACTGATGAGCAGTCGGTTCTGGACCTACAGACTGCTTAGCAGGCGGTTCCGAAGCATGAGACTACTTAGGAGGCGGTTCCGAAGCATCAGACTTGTGTTGATGTCTACTATGCAACATGTTCTTGTAGACTTGTGTTGGGTTTCCAAGCGAAGTGTTTTGGAGGACAATAGCAATTTTCCCTCAAGTGGATGAACTAAGGTTTATCAATCCATGGGAGGCGTAGGATGAAGATGGTCTCTCTCAAACAACCCTGCAACCAAATAATAAAACGTCTCTTGTGTCCCCAACACACCAAATACAATGGTGAATTGTATAGGTGCACTAGTTCGGTGAAGAGATGTTGATAAAAGTGTAATATGGATAGTAGAAATTGATTTTTGTAATAAGAACAATAAAAAACAGCAAGGTAGCAATAGATAAAACGAAGCGCAAACGGTATTGCAATGCTTGAAAATGAGGCCTAGGTTCCATACTTTCGCTAGTGCAATCTCTCAACAATACTAATATAATTGGATCATATAACCATTCCTCAAAGTGCGATGAAGAATCACTCTAAAGTTCCTATCTAGCGGAGAACATAAGACAAAATTGTTTGTAAGGTACGTAACCACCTCAAAGCTATTCTTTCTGATCAATCTATCCTAGAGTTCGTACTGGAATAACACCAAAGAAAATTCAGATTCATAATATTCAATCCAACACAAAGAACTTCAAAGAGTGCCCCAAGATTTCAAATGGAGAAACAAAGACAAGAACGTGCATCAACCCCTATGCATAGATTACCACAATATCACCTCGGGAATCCGCGAGTTAAGTGCTAAAACATATATCAAGTGAATTAATACGATATTGCATTGTCACCACCGGTATTCATAGCAAGACATACATCATGTGTTCTCAAATCCATAAAATTATTAATCCGATAACACGAAATATCAAAGGGAAAACTCAATTCATCACAAGATAGAGATGGGAAAACACCATATGATCCGACTATATTAACAAAGCCCGTGATACATCAAGATCATGACATCTCAAGAACACGAGAGAGAGAGAGAGAGAGATAGAGAGAGATTAAACACATAGCTACTGGTACAAACCCTCAGCTCCGAGGGTGGACTACTCCCTCCTCATCATGGTGGCCGTCGGGATGATGAAGATGGCCACCGGTGATGATCTCCCCCTTCGGTGGTGTGCCGGAAAAGGGCTCTAGATTGGATCTCGTGGTTCTGGAACTAGCGGTGGCTGGAACAAATTTTTTCAACTCCCCTAGGGTTTTTGGAATATTTGGGCATTTATAGAGCGAAGAGGCGGTGCGGGAGGCCACCGAGGTGGGCACAACCCACCTGGGCGCGCCCTGGTGGATTGTGCCCCCTCGGGGCACCCCCAGGTGATGCTCTGGCCCATTGGGCACCTTCTGGTCTATAATAAACCCACAAAAACTTTCGCCGTGTTTGGACTCCGTTTGATATTGATTTCCTGCGATGTAAAAAACAAGGAAAAACAGCAACTCGCACTGGGCACTGGGTCAATGGTTAGTCCCAAAAAATGATATAAAGTTGCTATGAAATTATTGTAAAACATCCAAGAATGATAATATAACAACATGAATACTTCATAAATTATAGATATGTTGGAGACGTATCAGCATCCCCAAGCTTAATTCCTACTCGTCCTCAAGTAGGTAAATGATAAAAGAAATAATTTATGAAGCGTGAATGCTAGCAAAGTGCATAAGTCTGATTAATGATAATTTCAGTCACATTCCCTAGCATCATAACATCAAATCTTTCTCATAAAACTCATCTTGACAAAGTAGCAACCAATTCACATGTTAAGATTCAAACAATGAATTTTCTTGAAACTCAACAACCTATATTCTTAGTCACCAAATAATTGAAATTCAACTTATTCAACAGAGTCTAAGTAAGAGCTCCACATACTCAGCCATCATATAGTCTTCTTTGATTGCTAACACTCACCCCATACGCATGATCAAAACATTTCAACCGGACACATAGAAAGATAGGGGCTTATAATTTCGCCTCCCAACGTATTCGCCTCAAGGGTGATGTCAACAGTAATAACTCATGCTACCCATATCCAACTGGATATATGTGCCTAGATATTTCCTCACCACATGATGCTTGCCAAAAGAGAAAAATAAAAAGGAATAGAGAGAAAACCTTTGACTCTTGCATGAAAGTAAATACATAAAAGTAAAAGGTAGGCCCTTCGCAGAGGGAAGCAGAGGTTGCCATGCTTTTTGTTTGTATGCTCAATCCCTTAGTGCAAAAGAACATCACGTTATATTGCCCCTTATGATAGCAACCTTTATTATGCAGTCTGTCACTTTTATTCTTTGCCATCACAAGTTCGTACAATGCTCAATTTTCCCTTACACTAAATGTTCTAACACTTTTAGAAGCAATTTTTATTGCCTTATTGCACCGATGACAACTTACTTGAAGGATCTTACTCAATCCTTAGGTAGGTATGGTGTACACTTGAGAATAAGATTTGAGTTTAAGGGATTTTGGATGCACAAGTAGTATCTCTACTTGGTGCGGAATTTTTGGCTAGCAAAGATGGGGGGCAAGCACCACATGTTGAAGGATGTATGACAATATAACTTCTATGTGAATATGAACAAACATAAATCATTATGTTGTCTTGCTTGTCCAACGTCAACAATTTTGGCATATAATATTTTGATGGGGGCTTGCAATCACAAAAGATTTCGAAGATAGTGTATTTGCATGTGAAAGTTCTCTTCCTTCTACTAATCATTCATGAATTGCTTGTATGCGCAATATTGTGATTGTCAAGCTTCAAAAGATTTCACTTTCTAAACCCAATGTGAAGCTACCACTAGGCATGATGTGAACATACAATTTCAAGTTCATGATATTCAATTCATTCAATAATTTACTCATAGGATATAAGTGAAGCACAAGAGTAAATGACAAGCTACTCCAAAAAGATATAAGTGAAGATCAAGCGAGTAGTTAAGAAAATGGGTAGCCAATTGTGGATTCTCTCTTATTTAAAAACTTTCAAACCTAAGTATTTTATATAAACAACAAGAAAAACAAAATAAAATGACATTCCAAGCATAGCACAACTCATGTGAAGAAGCAAAAATTTAGGCTCAACCAATACTAACCGATAATTGTTGCATAAGAAAGGTGGGATGCCTACCGGGGCATCCGCAACCTTATTTGCTTGAGACTTATTGGAATGTTAGCTTGGGATGCCTTGGGCATCCACAAGCTTGGGATTTTGTGTCTCCTTAATTACTCTTATATCACGATTTCCCTAAATCTTAAAAACTTCATCCACACAAAACTCAACAAGAACTCGTGAGATAAGTTAGTATAAACCAATCCAAAAACCTTATCATTCTCTACTGTAGAAAATTATTAAAACTATTATTCAACATTGCATACTAAATGCCTCTGCATACTTAATAGTCCTATCCTCAAATAGAATCATTAACAAGCAAACATATGCAAACAATGCAAACATAACAACAATTTGTCTAAACAGAACAGTCTGTAAAGAGTGCAATTGGATCCATACCTATTCAACTTAAAGAATGCTGAAAATTTAACACACTGTAGGAAATATATCAGAGCTTATTGTTCAAAAAGTTTCAACATTTATCACATTCTGACTTTTCTCGGGAATTTTTGCAACAGCGACAAACTTTTTGTTTTGAAACTCTAACTCATATACTTGCAAAATAAGCATGGTAAAGGCTATCCTTGACATTTTTATTGAAAAGAAAGATCCAAAACGTTATTGAAAATAACAGCAAGCAAATACTAACAAAAGAAAATGACGCTCCAAGAGAAACACATATCATGTGACGAATAAAAATGAAGCTCCAAGTTAGGTTACCGATAATGTTGGAGAAGAAAGAGGGGATGCCTTCCGGTGCATCCCAAGCTTAGTTGCTTGGATCTTACTTGAATATTACCTTGTGGTGCCTTGGGCATCCGCAATATTAGGGTCTTTTCACTCCTTATTCTCCTCATATCGGCATCTCTCCCAAAACTTGGAAACTTCAATCACACAAAACATAACGGAGCTTCATGAGATAGGTTAGTATAATAAAGGGCAAACCATTTCACTTTGGTACTATCAAATATGAGATTCATAATTGTTTCCAGACAATGCATACAGTAGCATATCATTTCCATAATTTATATTGATAAATATAAGCCATAGAAACTAGAAAACAAGCAAACTTTGCATTGGAAACATAATCTGTCAAAAACAGAATAGTCTGTAGTAATCTGTACTCCAACCATACTTGTCCTACTCCAAAACTTTTGAAAAATTAGGACAACGTAGGGAATTTGTATATCTATCACCTTTAAAATATCATATCAAAATCACATTCAAGTGATTTTTGAAATTTCCTGGACTGAGTGTAAAAGTTTCTATTTTTGCACAAATTCAAGTCAACTAGTATCCACACTATCCCAAAGGATTTACTTGGCACTTTATTGAAACAAAAGCTATAAAACATCATTACTATAGTACCTTAATCATGCGAACACACAAAAACAGTAGGTAAAAGTGTTGGGTTGTCTCCCAACAAGCGTTGTTCTTTAATGCCTTTTAGCTAGGCATGATGAGTTCAATGATGCTCGCATAAAAGATAAGGATTGAAACATAACAAGAGCATCATGAATCATAAGTTACCCTCTCATAATAATTTTTGGTAGCATCATGAATAGATTCAACAATATAACCATCACATACAGAACTCTTTTCATGATGCACAAGCATACAAGATTTATTACTCTTTATGGCATACATGTCATCATAATGATCATCATAGATAGCAACATTATTGTCATAGTCGATTGAAACCTCTTCCAAAATAGTGGATGTATCACTAAATAAAGTCATGACCTCTGCAAATCCACTTTCATCATTGTAATTATCATAAATAGGAGGCATGCTATCATCATAATAAATTTTCTTATCGAAAGTAGAAGGAATCAGAGGATCATATTCATTATGCAAAGCATCCCCAAGCTTAGGACAAGCATTATTTTCAGCAAATAAATCTTCAAACATTTCATACTCATCAAACATAGCATCCCCAAGCTTGTGGTTTTGCATATCATCATAATCATTCTTATCAATAGCATGAATGGATAGTGTAGTAAACATTATTACCATATTCATGCAAGCAAGTGCCAAAAAGATTTTCAAGATCATAAGAGACATCATTGTCTTCCCAATCATAATCATCATAACAAGAAGTAGGCATCACAAAATCATACTCAATATCATCATCCTCCATCAACATATTTGATTCACTTTCATGAGGCACAATGGTGATAGGAACAATATTACTTGGGAGAGTTACCTTTTTACCTCTACTTTTTCTTCTTTTCTTTTTCCTTATCACCACCTCACGTATGGGTTTAATCAATTTTTTCAAGCTTCTTGCTGAAGAAATTGATTGGATAGGAAGCTCCTCCTCGTAACCTGATTCATCATAATAAACACTAGGAGGGTTTTGGGAAATATCTTCCCTTTCATTAGTACTCTCTTTGTAATCTATTTGTTTTCATGTCTTTACACAGTTGGCAATATAGGGGTTCTCAATGCAATTTGCCACACAAAACATATAAATTTCCTCTAGATGAAAATCAAGAAATATCTTGAGATTAAATTTTGGAATACCCTCAATTATACGTTTCATTTGTTCATACCCCAAAAGATGACTAAGCTCTTTATGATGCTCAAGGGTAATAAAGTTATCAAAAAAATTGGACATGATTTGATCATGAAACAAATAGCATTGGAGATTTAAATCATCATGTTCATTGCAAAGTTCACAAGGATGGTGAAAAAAATTAAATCTTTCAGCACATTCATCTAGCCTCTCTTGCAACTTTTTAGTTTCTAAATATTTATGCTTTTTACAGAATCTATCTTCCCTTTTGGGTGTGTGTTTGCACTACCAATTTACTCCGCAAAAATTGACATCCTTGTAGGAGACATCATTATCATGGCTAGTGCAATCATCATTAGTATCATGAATATTCAAGTAATTCATACTATCAATATTGCAATCATGCCCATAATCCAACGTTTTTGTTCCATAAATTTTGTTGAATTTCTTTTTCTAACAATTTAGCACAATTATCGGAATCCTTGTTCTCAAGATAAACATTATAAATATAAAGAACAAAATGAGGTAACCCAAACTCCAGTTTTTTGTAACTTTCTTTTTATAAACCGAACTAGTGATAAAACAAGAAACTAAAAGATTCAATTGCAAGATCAAAATATATACCTTCAAGCACTAACCTCCCTGGCAACGGCGCCAGAAAAGAGCTTGATGTCTACTATGCAACTTGTTCTTGTAGACTTGAGTTGGGCCTCCAAGCGCAGAGTTTTGTAGGACAGTAGCAATTTTCCCTCAAGTGGATGACCTATGGTTTATAAATCCATGGGAGGCGTAGGATGAAGATGGTCTCTCTCAAACAACCTTGCAACCAAATAATAAAAGGTCTCTTGTGTCCCCAACCCACCAAATACAATGGTAAATTGTATAGGTGCACTAGTTCAGCGAAGAGATGGTGATAAAAGTCTAATATGGATAGTAGATAATGATTTTTGTAATAAGAACAATAAAAAACAGCAAGGTAGCAATTGATAAAACGGAGAAGAAACGGTATTGCAATGCTTGAAAATGAGGCCTAGGGTTTGTACTTTCACTAGTGCAATCCCTCAGCAATACTAATATAATTGGATCATATAACCATCCCTCAAAGTGCGATGAAGAATCACTCCAAATTTCCTATCTAGCGGAGAACATAAGACGAAATTGTTTGTAGGGTACAAAACCACCTCAAAGCTATTCTTTCCGATCAATCTATCCTAGAGTTCGTACTAAAATAACACCAAAGCAAATTCAGATTCATAATATTCAATCCAACACAAAGAACTTCAAAGAGTGCCCCAAGATTTCTACCGGAGAAACAAAGACAAGAACAAGCATCAATCCCTATGCATAGATTACCCCAATGTCACCTCGGCAATCCGCGAGTTAGTGCCAAAACATATATCAAGTGAATCAATACGATATCGCATTTTCACCACAGGTATTCATAGCAAGACATACATCAAGTGTTCTCAAATCCATAAAAGTATTCAATCTGATAAAACGTAATCTCAAAGGGAAAACCCAGTTCATCACAAGATAGAGAGGGAAAAACACAATATGATCCTACTATATTAACAAAGCCTGCAATACATCAAGATCGTGACATCACAAGAACATGAGAGAGAGAGAGAGAGATTAAACACATAGCTACTGGTACAAACCCTCAGCCCCGAGGGTGGACTACTCCCTCCTCATCATGGTGGCCACCGGGATGATGAAGATGGCCACCGGTGATGATCTCCCCCTCCGGCGGAGTGCCGAAAAAGGGCTCTACATTGGATCTCGTGGTTTTGGAACTAGCGGCGGCTGGAACAAAATTTTGTCGACTTCCCTAGGTTGTTTGGAATATTTGGGCATTTATGGAGCGAAGAGACGGTGGGGGAGTCCACCGAGGTGGGAACAACCCACCTGGGCATGCCTGGTGGGTTGTGCTCCCCTCAGGGAACCCCCCCCCCCAGGTGCTGCTCTAGCCCATTGGATGTCTGCTGGTCCATAAAAAATCCACAAAGAGTTTTGCGGCGTTTGGACTCCATTTGATATTGATTTCCTGCAATGTAGAAAACAAAGAAAAAACATCAACTGGCACTGGGCACTAGTTTAATAGGTTAGTCCCAAGAAATGTTATAAAGTTGCTATAAAATGATTGTAAAACATCTAAGAATGATAATATAACAGCATGAATACTTCATAAATTATGGATACGTTGGAGACGTATCATTGCTCTGCTAAGCATGTGCTGCAGCTGGGTCTCCCCCCCTGCTGCTTCAGCGTCCGGCATCTGAACCGGTGGTGCATCTTCTGCAGTTGTAGGCCTTGCCACTGGCTGCTCTGGGGCGGAGGATGACATGGCATGTACGACACAATGTCGGGCCGACTGATCATAGATTGATGCATTAGCCGTCGGATTACGAGTATTAGCTTCTTTGGGGGATGCACGCTAGAGCTACCGTGACAAGGAGAGCTTCACCTACTAAGGGGTGACATTGGTTGCTCTTGGCGGGGCTTCACGAATCCCATCAATGAACTCTATTTCCTTTTGTGGGCATTGGATGTGATGTAACAGTGTTTCTCCCAAGGTTCTTTACTCATCAAAGTCTCCTAGGACATTCTTCATGGCAAATTCATTGAATCCAGGCTTTTCTTCAGTCACATGGCACTTCACACAGCCCAGCTTCAATGTCACATTGTCCAACAAGAGGCCCTCTTCCAAGAAGGGTGGGCAAACCTAGATTGTTGCATATTTTAATGTACCTTCATAATGTGTAAGCACGCCCTTTAGTCCGTCTTTCATTCCAGATAGATCAGATATAGCATCATCATGAGCAACTGCATACTCAGTGTCGCTGGGGTCAGCTGATGCACAGCTACTCTTGTGTGGTGTTGTCACGCACTAAGCAGCATCCTCCATGCCCAGCTCCCCTCCTATCTGCTAGCTATCTGTCAGTGTTAGAGTCTTCCGCATCATCATTGGCTCCTCAATATCCTTTTGAACAACCAAATACATGTCCTTCCTCAACCTTTCATACAATTCATTCTGCTTCATTTCACTCCTTGCTTTTTTCATGTTGAGCCTCTCTTCTTTGCAGAGTGTGAAATCCCTCTTGTGCGGGACATTAACACCTATACCCCTTGCACGGCCAGGGGGATCTCTTGTTTCTAGAGCATCGTACAGAATGTCACATGGCCCTGAGTTCCTGTAGAACATTATAGGGATCTTGGAAGCCTTTAACATCACTTGATACATTTCTTCATCACGTGAGTTTTCAAAGTAATAAGTTCCTTCATCACGCCTCCTTGCACGTGCCCGCAAGCAGTCTCTGGCACGTTCGCCTCTAATTTCACTAAAGGTCGGTTTCCCACCCACTGCTACTGCTTCTTTGTTCTCCTGGTCCCATATCAGTTTCATTCCGTAGTATCCTGCCACACCCATACGATGGGGGTGCATGTTCTTATTCTGAAGTTTTGATTGCTTGGCACTCTTCTCAGCAAACTCTTTAGTTGCCCTGACCCTTTTGAATTCTGCCAGTCTGCCTTTGTAATTTGGGGGTATGCGGGGATTGGGTCCTTGCCTTCACTCAAGTACTTCTTGTACAACACGTGCTTCCAGTTTCTACAAGCATCCCTAGCCTTCTTCACTACAGTGTGTTCCACCTGCTTTCTCAACTGCTCTGGAATGTTAAAGTGATCCATGATCTTTGGGACTATCCTTTGCTGTGTTTCTGTGTCAGCCTTACAAAAACCCCGCAGATTAATATTGAGCCTTACCCGGCCAACAAATTCAGACACACTCCTAAACCTCATGCGTGCTTTATCTGGTTTAGTTGGAGCCCAAGACTTTAAATCGATCTTGGTTACTTCATATACACCTTTAGGCTAGTGTATGGGATTCCTTGGAGCGTTCCTTCGTGTCCACACCAGAAGGGTAATTGCTGCAGCTCTATGCCGTTCAAGATTACTTGATCCCTCACCATCTGCTTAATACCTAGGGTTGTCGGAATCAGATGAAGATACATCGCCTAAAGCATGAGTGTTGTCGCTGCTATTCGACATCTACAAAGAATACATGCGAAACTCAGGAAAGGAGGATAATCATAAAACTAACAACTTGGTATCAAGCTGTCTAAACATGTCATGTAGTAATTTAGAAAATGTACGACTTATCTATTAAGTTTGTGGGACTCGGGCACCCATGATCTGTAAATCAGCAGTAACTTATTGGAAGAAATACATCTTATATGCACTAGTTAAGAAGGTAGATAATGAACATATACAAGCTCTCCATTATTTTATAGCCAATTTGGGAACATACGAAACAAAAAGGGAAGAGGGATTGCAAGGAAATATGCCTCACCGCGACGGAGAGCAGTAACTAACAGGTTTCTTAATGCAAACCCGGTCGAACCACAGGAGAGGCAAGGGTTACATTATCGATATGCTCGAGGGTGGCTAGCGAGAAAATGAAGAGGGTGAGGCGTGGGCAGCCGCATGTTGGGAATGGCAGTGGAGGTAGGCTTGACGCCGAAGAGCGGCCACACGGCCGGGGTGAGCACGCCGGCATCGAAGAGGGTTCTGCTATGGATCTGGGGGAGGGGGGAGCTGGCGATGGAGATTGGGTGCACTAGCTGAGTGAAACGCGGGCGAGCGGTGGGGGGGGGGGTTGTTGGCTTCCTAGGTGAAAATGGTGAAAAATATCTCCGGTCGCCGCGTGAAAAGGCCTATATATGCAATCGGTTGCCTCTAAGCACTCGTGTGCAAAAAGAGAATAATTTTGAAATGAAGACGTGAATTCATCATTTCGCCTCTAAATTTTTCCCACGTTAAGCAATCACCATTATACCATGGGTTTTATTTGCTGGGGCATTTCAGCTCTCGTGTGCTATATTTAAGACATTTATTGGCATTTAATATGCATTTTGGCAGATAAATCAAATCCTAGCCGGACTGCATTTCCTGTCGAAAGGGATGAGGATTGTCGTTTGATTTGGGAGCATCCAGCGGTGAAAACGGACAATTCGTGGGGTTTGGGTTCTAGCCAATCAAAACGCACGACTCAGATTGCACAGGCAGCAAGAGAGGGGGGCATCGGCCATGATTTGGTAGGCTACGGCTTTCGTGAGTGAACCGTGTGCTATTTGAAAATATTTACATGAACTAACATCATATTTTCATTTGAATGAAAACAAGAGTTCATCGTTTTGCCTCCAAATTGTTTTCCACGGTAAGAAATCCCCATTGTACCCTATGGTTCGATCTTCTCATGCATTTGGGGTATCGTTTGCTACACTTGAGTCGTTTTCCATAGTCGCAACTACACGTGGGTGCTATCTAGCAAGATCAATTGTGTGTCTATTTCGGAGATTTCATTCATTGTTCGAGAAACGGGAAAAAATTCAAATAGTTCAGCCGCAGGGTGCGGCCAGAGGTGTAACCTTGTTGGTATTCTAATTACAGGAAATGCATATAGAGTCCAGAAATAACGAAAATCAGTGTGTCACCATGGCATGCTCTCGGGATCACATGGAATTTTTTTGGTAAAGATGGCAAAATTTTTGATGCTCACACCGTCCAAATCGGAACATCTCACAAGAAGGATCATAGTTTCCAAAAGGAGGCGCGACACTTCGGACTCCAATCATCATTGACTACATCGATCCGCCTCGAATTTTTCACAGTAAACAATCACATATATGCCCTAGGTTTGATTTTCTTGCCCACAAGTCCCGTTGCTATATTTAAGTCATTTTTTGCACTTACCTTGCATTTAGTGCATATAATTAAATTCAAAACCGATCTACAACTACACCTGGGTATTAGTTAGCAAAGAAGATGTACAAATCATTTGTGTGTCACTTTGCGAGTTTTCATTCATTGTCTGAGAAATTGGGAGAAGTTTCAAACATTTCGGCCGTGAGGTTCCACCACCGGCATAGGCCTAGTTGGTATTTTAATTACTAGGAATTCAGATGGAGTCCAGACATCATCAAAATCGGTGTGTGACCGTGGCGTGCTCTCACGACCCCGAGAATTTTTTCCGCAAAGTTTGGCACAAGTTTTGATGATTGCTCCTTCCAAAACGGAGCATCTCACATGAAGGACCATGGTTTCCAAAAGGAGACGTGGCAATTCAAACTCCTGTGCTCGGTGACTTTATCATTTGGCCTCATAAAATTTCCATGGTACGCGATCACCATTATACCACCGGTTTGATTTTCTAACGCATTTCAGGTATCATTTGCTATATTTAAGACGTTTTTTAATTTAACATGAAATTTGTGGATATAAATGAAATCACAACTGAAACTGCATGTGATGTCGAAAGGGATGAGGATTGACATTCGGTCAAGGAAAATCCAACGGTGCAGATGTATGATCCGTGGGGTTTGGGTTCTGGCCAATCAGAACGGTGAGCGCGTGGCAGGGGGCATCAGCCACGGTTTAGTGGACACACGGCTTTCATGAGTGAACCATGTGCTATTTGAAAACATTTACATTAACTAACATCATATTTTCATTTGAATGAAAACATGAGTTCATCGTTTTGCCTCCAAATTTTTTCCACAATAAGAAATCTCAAACTTTGAATATGCAAAAAAAAGATTTTGTTTGTATATATATAGTCGCAACTACATGTGGGTGTCAGCAAGATCATTTATGTGTCTCTTTTCGAGTTTTCATTCATTATCTGAGAAACGGGAAAAAACTTCAAACAGTTCAGACACAGGGTGCGGCTAGAGGCATAGGCCTTGTTAGTATTTTAATTTCAGGAAATGCATATAGAGTCCGGAAAATAATGAAAATCAGTGTGTCACTGTGGCGTGCTCTCACGATCGCATGGAAATTTTTTGCTAAAGTTTGGCACACATTTTGGTGCTCGCACCTTCCATGTCGAAGCATCTCACAAGAAGGATCATAGTTTCCAAAAGGAGATGTGGTACTTCAGACTCCAAATCGTCGGTTACTACATCGTTCTGCCACGAAAAAAAATCATGGTAAACAATCACGGATATCCCCTTGGTTTGATTTTCTGGCCCATTTTAGGTCTCTTCTGCTCTGCTTAAGTCATTCTTTGCACTTACCTTGCATTTTAGTGCATATAAAGTCAAAAACCCTACTACAACTACATGTGGGTGTTTTAATTAGGCTATACTTAGGCTACTCATAGTGGAGAGTATTAGATACTAGTATCATGCATATATATGACACTAGTGTATGATACTACCTTTAATTATAGTGCATAGTATAATAGAGTAGTATCATAGATGATCATATTTATTGCCACGCATGACACAAATTAGCATCACATTTAACATGATATGGTATCTACCTATATGTTACTCTAACGCTCTTTATCTTCTTTAATTCTTTGCAAAATCATCATATTTGCTATTTCGAGCGCATGATATCGGCTATGATACCAGCACTATGGCCAGCCTTATAGTGGGGACTATCATATACTATAGTATCATGCATATGATACTAGTGTATGATACTACGTACGTACCTTCATAGTGCATAGTATCATTGCATAGTATCATCGATGACTGTATTTATGGCCATGCATGACACAAAGTAGTATAGCATTTTATTATGTTATGGTATCTACCTATGTTACTGTAACCCACTCTCCCTTAATTAATTCTTTGCCACATCATCATATTTTCTATTCCAGAGTGCATGATACCGGCTATGATACCCACACTATGGCCACCCTTAGCAAAGAAGGTGTACAAATCATTTGTCCGTCGCTTTGCGAGTTTTCATCCGTTTGTCCAAGAAGCGGGGAGAAGTTTCAAACATTTCGGTTGCGAGGTGCGGCCACTAGTGTAGGCCTAGTTGTATTTTAATTATAAGAAATTGAGATGGAGTCCGGACATCATCAAAATCGATGTGTGCCATGGCGTGCTCTCACGACCCCATGGAAAAAATTGGTAAAGTTTGTCACAAGTTTTGATGATCGCTCCTTCCAAACCGGAGCATGTCACATGAAGGATCATGGTTTGCAAAACGAGACATGTCAATTCGAACTCCAGTGGTCGGTGACTTCATAGTTTGGCCTCATAAAAATTTCCACGGTACGCAATTACCATTATACCACGGGTTTGATTATCTGGTGAATTTCAGGTAACATTAGCTATATTTAAGACATTTTTTTGAGCTTAAAGTGCATTTATGCATAAAAATAAAATTACAACCGTAACTGCATGTGCCGTCAAAATGGATGAGGATCACCATTCGATCCAGGAGCATCCAACGGTGCAGACGTACGATCCGTGGGGTTTGGGTTCTGGCCAATCAAAAAGCACGAATCAGATCACGTGCGGGGTTTAGTCAGCATATGGCTTTCATCAACGAACCGTGTGCTATTCGCAAACCTGATTGCATGTTTTTGTTCATACATATTGTAGTGAGATCTATTAAGTGTGCTACCTCTATGATATAATAATAATAATAATAATAATAATAATAATAATAATAATAATAAATAGTTCATATTCATTGCATGAGCTGACAGCATATCGAGGTCAACATATTAATGGTTCTTACATCAACAGAAAATCAGGCATAACTCACAAATTCAGTACATGCGACAATTCTAAATTGAATGAATTAAGTTGCAGGGTAGGAATAAAGACTAGTCTTACGGCTTAATTCCCATGTACATGGGGAAACGAGGTTCATTACGTTGACCCCGAATGAACTTGGGTTTTCTGATGATTTTACGCTTCTCTATAACAAGGGTGCGTGATTCCTTGGCTGGCAACTCAGCAAATTCATCGTACTCATCCTCATCGGCAACATCCTCGACACCCAGTACCCTTCTCTTCCCATGCATCACTACATGGTAGTTCTTATGCAGGGGGTCTTCCGCAAAGAAAATCTGGGTAGCATCGCTGGCAAGAATGAACGGTTCCACATGATATGCCATTGTTGTCTATATAACACAAGTCTTCCTGTAATCATCAACCTTTATATGACCAAAAAGGATCCATGTGCACCTAAATAATGCCACCTTAACTTTCACATAGTCAAGCTCCCAAATCTGTTTGATGGTCCCATAGTATACCCTTTTATAAGCTTCATCTATAGTCATGCATTCTATTCGAACAGAGTTGTTCTGATATGAGGTCTTCTCATCACGTTCCTCAGTGTAGAACATTCCCCATTTATGTCATATGCTTGGTGTGTCAACACTGTAGGTGATGGATTTTGTGCCAACCACGTAGCAATGTCATCGATGAATCCTTGTGCCAAGCAATTCTTGAGCCATCCGGTGTAGTTCTTATTGTGCTCCTTCATCCCCCACATCTGCTCAAGGCGCCATTGTAAGAAGCTTTGGCGTATCTCCGCCAAGTGTTCTTCGGCATAAGCGCTGAGAACTGGGCTGTTAAGTAGTACCGTCAAATGGGCTTTCTCTGCCAATTCTCCGGGTGCAGCCCTTTGCGTGCCAGCATGGACCAGCTTACCCTTCAGCCTTCCCTCGTGGCGAGAGAAGGGAAAACCTATAGGTGTTTGTTTCATGTATTCGGTGCCAAACTCAACCACCTCCTCCACGGTATAACCTTGTAGGATGCTTGCCTCTAGATGGTTTCGGTTCCGACTAAAGCGCTTCAGTATTCCCATGAAGCGCTCGAAGGGATACATGTTGTGAAGAAATACAGGACCACAATACTTTATCTCGTCTACAAGGTGCATAGTGAGATGGACCATGACATAAAAGAATACAGTGGGATGGACCTATGATGCCGCCACCGCCCATCGACCAAGGATTGATCTCTTCTCTGGTAGTCGTTGCCTAGGCCGCCTCCGCCATCTCTATATGCAGAGCGGTTGTATTATTTTTTGACGGATATCCATAGAGTGGTTGTTTACACAGTATCACTGTAACTCAATTATATGTACGGGGCATACATCACATACGGTTATTTAACGGTGCTACCTCTTGAGCTTGCGTTGGTTTTTCCCTTGAGGCAGAATGGGTGATGCAGCAAAGTAGAGTAAGTATTTCCCTTAGTTTGAGAACCAAGGTATTAATCTAGTAGGAGATAACGCACAAGTCACCGAATACCTGCACAAACAATCAACGACTTGCACCCAACGCAATAAAGGGGTTGTCAATCCCTACACGGTTACTTGCAAAAGTGAGATATGATAGAGATAGATAAACGGTAAAGTAAATATTTTTTGGTAGTTTTGGTTTATAGATAGGAAAGTAAAAGCTTGCAAAATAGTAGATCGGAAACTAGTATGATGGAAAAGAGAACTTGTATGATGGAAAAGAGACCCGGGGGCCATAGGTTTCACTAGTGGCTTCTCTTAAGATAGCAAATAATACGGTGGATGAACAAATTACTGCCGAGCAATTGATAGAAGAGCGCATAATTATGATGATATCTAAGTCAATGATCATGAACATAGGCATCACGTCCGTGTCAAGTAGACCGAAACAATTTTGCATCTACAAATATTACTCCAAACATCGACCGACTCCTGCCTGCATCTAGAGTATCAAGTTCATGAAGAACATAGTAACACATTAAGTAAGATGACATGATGTAGAGGAATTAACTCAAGAAATATGAT
Organism: Triticum dicoccoides; assembly: GCF_002162155.2. Lineage (NCBI taxonomy): Eukaryota > Viridiplantae > Streptophyta > Magnoliopsida > Poales > Poaceae > Triticum > Triticum dicoccoides. Next base: position 482,691,926 of record NC_041393.1, read on the forward strand.
GAAAACCCCATATTTTTACCCTCGATGGCAACAATACAATATGTGCCTTGTTGCACCTACTGTCACTGGGAAAGGACACCGCAAGATTGAACCCAAAGCTAAGCACTTCTCCCATTGCAAGAAAGATCAATCTAGTAGGCCAAACCAAACTGATAATTCGAAGAGACTTGCAAAGATATCAAATCATGCATATAAGAATTCAGAGAAGACTCAAATAATATTCATAGATAATCTGATCATAAATCCACAATTCATCGGATCTTGGCAAACACACCGCAAAAGAATATTACATAGAATAGACCTCCAAGAACATCGAGGAGAACATGGTATTGAGAACAAAAGAGAGAGAAGAAGCCATCTAGCTACTGGTTATGGACCCATAGGCATGTTGTAAACTACTCACGCTTCATCGGAAGGGCAATGGTGTTGATGTAGAAGCCATCCGTGATCGAATCCCCCTCCGGCAGGACGCTGGAAAAGGCCCCTAGATGGGATCTCATGGGTACAAAAGGTTGCAACGGTGGAAAAGTGTTTTTGTGGCTCCCCCTGATGGTTTTGGGGTATAAGAGTATATATAGGCAAAACAATTAGGTTAGGAGAGCTCCGAGGGGCCCACAAGGTAGGGGGCGCGCCCTCCACCCTCGTGGCTGCCTTGTTGCGTCTCAGACTTCATCTCCAAGTCTCCTGGTTTGCTTCTGGTCAAAGAAAAATCATCACGAAAGTTTCATTCCGTTTGGGCTCCGTTTGGTATTCCTTTTCTGTGAAACACTAAAACAGGCAAAAAACAGAAACTAGCACTGGGCTCTAGGTTAATAAGTTAGTCCCAAAAATAATATAAAATAGCACCTAAATGCATATAAAACATCCAAAATAGATAATACAATAGCAACAATCAGAAATTATAGATACGTTGGAGACGTATCAAATGGAAACCGTGTCTCACCAACGTTGTCTTCTCACACGGTTTGGTGCGGAAATCTTGTGTTACTTTGTAATACCTAACTTTAATGACATGTATAAATATTTTGTCATATACAACAAATAGTGCCATAAGTAGTTCCCGACCGTTAGCTTATCCTCACAGTTTCCCCATTTCCCCCAAATCCCTACATAGCGCTCCAAATTCCCTCGTGTGGCGCTGACATTGGGGGAATGCGGACGAGTGGTGCTGATGGTTTCGGTGCAGCTGCTCCTGCTCGTATCTCCCCCACGACGGCGGTCGCCACCGAGCACTTGCCTAAGGTCATCAGAAGACAGGTGTACGATGGATCCAAATCATCCTGCGAGATTCCAATCTATCCCGATCTTTTTAGCATGTCCAAAGTAGATATGTGCTGAATTC
>NC_041393.1:482693580-482783791 GCF_002162155.2 Triticum dicoccoides
GAAAGTGATCTGCCGCTGAATCCGGAGCATGACTCCACTATCCCGCAACACAAGTTCGACTCTGAGTTTTGCGCCACCTAGAAGTACCAAAATTTGAGTTGTGTGCACGAGCACACTCCTGCTCGACGTGTATGCAAGGAGGGATTCGACATTGGTAGGCGGTTTTTCAGTTGGCCCTTATAGGTTAGTGCTAAGTTCATCATTTTACTTGATTTAATGCGACTTCTCATACTAAATACTATTTAACATTGGCAGGATTATGAGGCGTGTGCCTTTGTGATGCGGATCATCCTTCGGTCATCCCCATGGACCTTCCATCGCCTCACCAAGCACCAAGAGGACCCATGACTAGAGCACGAACTCGAGCTCTCGAGACCGAGGTGACTTCTCTTCTTAGCGATATATCATATGACCCTCTCGAGACATGGCTACTACCTCAATCTGGAATGTTGTGCATGATTAGGTACCAAGAGGACCCTCCCGAGGATGCACATGAAGATGGACAAGACCCCAAGTTCACGGACGAAGAGAACCAATGGAAGAAGGCAAAAGCAGCTTCCAAGCACCGGACATCCAGCCCTTGGAGATCTACACGGCCAGCCCCTGCAGAAGAAGGCTACAGCGGCCGGACATCCGGCGTCCAGACCGGACATCCGGCCTCCCGCCTGGATATCCGGGCAAGGCTTCCCGAATACACTGAAGATGGCCCCTACAGCCCGGACATCTGGCCTATGCACCGGACATCCGGCCCCTCCAGAAGCACCGGACATCTGGCACCTCTAGCCCGGACATCCGGCACCTTGCGAGCCACCGGACATCCGGCCCGACGCCCGGACATCCGGCACCCCCTGCTTGCGCGCAGCTCCTTTGGGCCATGACCCATGTATCCCTTCGCCCCTTTGACTATATATACTCCCTCCTCCCATACGTTTTAGGGTTAGCATTGATTTAGCTCAAATTAGATATAGACCCTCGCTCATCCATCGGATCTCCTCTTCGTGAGAGACCGCGGCCTCCTCGGAGAAGATCTACTTGGATTCAAGACCCCCTCGTGGGAATATCCCCTCGCAGATTCAAGACCTCCTCACGGAGAAGATCGGTTCCCTTTGTATCCTTACCTTTGTTGACTTTGGATCTCGTGTATCTCTTTGTGTTCGGTGATCTAGCACTCGTGTGATTGATTCTATGTCGGTTTAGTGTTTCTCTCTCGTTTTTCCCGTGTTCTCCCTTTGTGCCTCCGTGTGTTCTTCGTGAATCCCAGTAGGATCCCCTCCAAATGTGAAAGATTGTCCACATAGGGTTCCGCCCTACATCATCTTGGTATCATGAGCCATGTTGATCACGTTTTTGGAGCCCCTACCCCATGTTTTCTAGCTTAATTTTGTTGTTTTCATCCTAAATCCGAAAATTCCCCACCTAAAATAGCCCCAAATTTTTTTGTGATTTGTTGGTGAGTTGAGATTTTTTTGGATTTGGTCCATGGATTTGTGTTGCTGCGTGTGGATCTAGCTTTCCCCACCCTCCCCACCCTTTTCCATCCACCAATTCGTCCAAATTTTGCCCCGGAGTTGCAATTTTTCCCGTGGAGTTCATCGCGTTCGTCCCCGATCCAGGAGCCCGGACATCCGCCAGAATCCACCGGACATTCGACGCACTGGACATCCAGCAGTTGGCCCGGACATCCGGCCCCTGGCAACAACAGCTCCACTCCCGCGCCACCATCCACGATATCCTCGCCCAATTTTACCCGGAGCCCACGTCTACTTCCGCATACTCGTGCCACCTTCCACAAACACCACCACCGCTAACCGATACCTCCTATGTCGATTTTGACACGTTTTGGTCTTTGAGAGTTTGGGTTGTGGTTTCCCGTGTCCTATTGTGTTTCGGCTATCTAGGTACGGTTCGACTTCATCATCACCACCGCTCATCTCCATTGACTAGTCATCATCGTCAAGGACGGTAACATCGACGACATCTTTGTCATACCTTGCAATTGCATTGATACCCACATTACCATATTTTGCGTTGCTTACCCATCGAGACTAGCCATTGAGTATTGCTGGCAATGTGACTTGTGCACATTAGTGATCATACGCCATAGCATACATACCATACAATAGTGGTGCATATCTTGAGATCAACTTGTGTGTCACAAAGTTGTCATAGCATACACGATTGTTATCTTGGTTCGTGAGATTTTGCATAAGAAAAGAGCTCAAAAGTGAAAGAGCCACACAAGCTTTTAAGCAAAGAGGAAAGATAAGCAAAGAGCTTATAAGCAAGAACCATAGCATCATACAACATTAAGATTGTCATATCCGATCATCTTGGATTATAGCACCGAAATATCATACATATAGCATACTTGGGATAGAGATCGTTGCATTTTTGCCGTCTAGGTTGTGCACAAGTTTGCGTATCCGCCTATTGTGCAATCGTGCTAGCGTCTCTCTAGTATTGTGCAACAAGAGCATTTTCGTGGTTTCCACATTTTGGCTCACTTTTGGATTGCACAATTCCATTTATCTATTTGCATATGTGTTTCCGTGTACCCATACTTGCTTGGTCTACTTGTTGCATTTGCAAATTTGTGAATCTTTTCCAACATTATTGAAGCTCACTTACTATTGCATCAAATTTTGTGCCACCATACTAACCAAGCTCCACCATAAGCTTTTACGTGTGTAGGTGTGAGAACCGACAAGAATTGGTACCAACAGTGCTATTTCCTTGTCCGCATTTGAGTGAACTTGATTCATCTTCAACTTCGGTCAAGGTACATTTGGTACACGTTCTTTTCCTTCTAGCACTTACATTTTGCTTGGAATGATGGATAGGCCAAGTTCTTCTACCAATCCACCACTCATCGAGTTTGACAACGACATGTCATCATTCGTCACCAAGAGCCACCTATTTGGAGCTCAAAAGGCATTGCATCAAGAGCAACAAGCAATGAGGGACAACTTCGACAACAAATTCGACGCTCAAAAGCAAGAGAATGATGCAAGAATGGATGAGATCCGCGCCTTCATGAGGAACCGGCGTCCTTCCAGTTCTTCATCCTCAAGACGGAGCCGCTCGAGTCGACACTCCGACGACACCTTCTCCGACTCAAGTACACCGTCATCGAACACTCTTCGACAAGCAGCATGTCAAGACCATCATGCGTCTCGCAACCCGCTACATGACAAGCATTCGCAAGAGCAAGTCGACGAGAATCTACCTCGTCCTCAATCAAACCAAGTCGCTTTTGCTCAAGCTCAAGAACGACAACGTCTACGTCGCCAAGAGGAAGAACGAGTGCGTCTACACCAAGAGGAACAAGACGCCGAGGCTCAACATCTTCAACAACAACAATATGAAGCGCAAGCTCTTGAGGCGCAACGTGCCCTTCAAGAATCAAGTCGAGCCATCGCCAACCGCAATCGCGAGCGGCGCAATCAAGAAGAAGCTCTTCGCGAAGAAATCCAAGAGAGGAACTAGCAACCGCATGTGGAACGTCAAGCTCCACAAGCTCCTCCACAAGCTCGTCAAGCTCCACCTCAACCGCACGTTCAACAAGAGCAAGTTGATAATGGAATTCCTCCGCGGCAAGAACAACATGAGGATGATTACCTACCACATCAAGGGCGTCATCATCACCATCGCCAACAACACAATAAAGAGCAACGCTATGGCAAGCTCAAGTTCACAATGCCCAAGTTCAATGGAAGCAATGATCCCGAAGAGTACCTCTCATGGGCATTGAAGGTCGACAAAATCTTTCGTTTGCACAATTATGAGGAAGAGAAGAAGATCGCTATGGCATCACTTGAGTTCCAAGACTATGTGCTCATATGGTGGGAACAAGTAATTGAACGACGACAAGCAAGAGGTGAACCTACAATCAACACTTGGGAACAAATGAAGGATGTCATGTGAGCACGCTTTGTGCCAACCTACTACAACCGCGATCTCTTCAAGAAGCTACAACTCCTCAAACAAGGAACAAAGAGTTTTGAAGAATACTAAAAGGAAATGGAGATAGCCATGATTCGAGCCAATGTCACGGAAGATGATGAGGAAACTATGGCACGTTTCTTGAATGGACTCAATCATTCCATCAAGAAGATTGCCGACTTCCAACCATACTCCAAACTCATTGAGCTTGTACATCAAGCTACCAAGGCCGAACGTCAAGTGCAAGATGACTTCAAGTACACCAAGTACTCATCCAAGACCTACGGTTTCTCCAACAACCAAGCTTCAATGACTCCTCCAACATCTACATCAACCAAGCCTTCTCCAAGGAACGATGACAAGTCAAGTTACAAGAAAACTTCGACAAGTTCAAGTCGCCTTCCTCCTACTACAAGCAACTTCAAGCCGCGTGCTTCATCATCTACTCCGACCGATGAGACCGTCAAAACAAGCTCCTTCAAGTGTTTCACTTGCGGCGGCCGAGGCCACAAGTCCTTCCAATGCATGAACAAGCGCACCATGATCCTCAACGACGATGGTACATATGACTCCATGAGTGAAGAGGAGATGGAAGCCCTTGAGCAAGTGGCCATGCACCGGCGTGTGAACGAGGATGAAGATGATCAAGTCTTTTGTGATGAGGATTAGAGCCCCGCTCTCGTTGTCTCCAAAGTCTTGACTCTTCAATATCAACAAGAAGAAGACCAACGATGCCACAACTTCCACACAAAGGCCGGCATCAATGGAAGGTCCGTCAAGGTCATCATCGATGGAGGTAGTTGCCACAACTTGGCAAGTGAAGAACTATGCTCCAAGCTTCAATTGGTCAATAGGAAGCACCCGCAACCCTACAAAGTCCAATGGCTAAGTGACTCCGGCACCATTCGAGTCGATCATATGGTCCAAGTCTCCTTCAGAATTGGTGCATATGAAGACACTTTGAAGTGTGATGTGGTCCCAATGACCGTTTGCCACCTTCTTCTTGGTCGACCATGGCAATTCGACCGTGGTGTCATACACAATGGGAGCACCAATCATTATAGCTTCAAAATGAAAGGGAAGGAATATGTGCTATGACCTATGTCTCCTAGTCAAGTGAAAGCCGACAAGCAAGCCACCAATCATGGAGAGAAGAGTGAAAAAGTGACCCACCCAAAAGAGAGTGAGAGCCACAAGCCAAACTTGAGCGCCTCTTCGCCTAGAGAGAAAAACCTCATCCTATTTGCCACAAAAAGTGAGATGAGAGAAGTGTGTGAGAACCCATCGAGTGTGATGCACTTTGTCCTTGTGTGCAAAGATGGAGAGCCAACAACTAACACTTCTCACGAGCTACCTTTAGTGTTTCAATCTATTTTGCAGGAATTCCAAGATGTTTTCCCCGATGAGCTACCTCCGGTCTACCTCCTCTTCGAGGCATTGAGCATCGAATCGACCTCATCCCCGGAGCACCACTTCCAAACAAAGCTCCATACCGTGTCAACCCCGAAGAAACTAAGGAAATACAATGGCAAGTACAACAACTCATCGACAACGGTCATGTACGTGAAAGCTTAAGCCCTTGTGCCGTTCCCGTTATACTTGTGCCTAAGCCCGATGGAAGTTTCCGCTTGCGTTCTGATTGTAGACCTATAAATGCTATTACCGTTCGCTATAGGCATCCCATTCCTCGCTTAGATGATATGCTTGATGATCTTAGCGGAGCCAACTTTTTCTCAAAAATTGATCTTAAAAGTGGCTGTTATCAAATCCGCATACAAGAGGGTGATGAATGGAAAACTGCTTTCAAAACAAAATTTGGCTTATATGAGTGGTTAGTTATGCCTATGGGTCTATCGGAAGCTCCCGGTACTTTCGTGCGTCTTATGCTTCATGTGCTTCGACCTTACATTGGAGTCTTTGTTGTGGTTTACTTTGATGATATTCTTGTGTTTAGAAAAACCATGAAAGAGCATATTAATCATGTTAAATCTGTTTTGCAAACCCTTCGCAAGGAACGCCTTTAAGCAAACTTGAAAAAATGCACGTGTGGTGTTGACAAAGTGGTTTTCTTGGGTTTTGTTGTCTCTTCCAAGGGTGTCCATGTTGATGAAACTAAGATTACGGCAATTAAAAATTGGCCCCAACCCACCAATTTGCAACAAGTGCGCAGTTTTCTTGGTCTTGCAGGATTTTATCGCCGCTTTGTGAAAAACTTTAGCACAATTGCCGCTCCTTTGCATTCCTTGAGTAAGAAGAATGCTCCTTTTGTTTGGGGATCTTTGCAATCCACCGCTTTTGATGATCTCAAGTCTTTTCTTACTCATGCTACAATTCTTGCTTTGCCCAACTTTGAGAAAACTTTTGAGGTTCATTGTGATGCAAGTGGTACCAGAATTGGCGGAGTTTTGATGCAAAAAAACGAGCCATTGCATATTTTAGTGAAAACCTCTTCGGTGCTCAACTTAACTATCCAATCTATGACAAAAAATTATATGCTTTAGTGTGTGTGCTAGATGTTTGGGAACATTACCTTAGACCTCATGAGTTTGTCATCCATACCGATCATGAAATGCTTAAGTACTTAAAAGGTCAAACTAAGTTGAACAAGCGTCATGCCAAATGGAGTGAATTTATTGAATCTTTCCCATATGTGATCAAGTACATTAAGGGTAAAGAAAATGTAGTTGCGGATGCGCTTTCATGCATATGCACACTTGTAACTCAACTTGAGTTGAATGTTATTGGTTTTGAGCATATAAAAGACTTGTATGAGCATGATCCTTCTTTTGCTACTCCTTATGCTAAGTGTTTGACACACACGTCTTGGGAACGATACTACATAAAGGATGATTATCTTATGAGAGCTAACAAACTTTGCATTCCCGAGTCTTCTCTTTGTTTGCTCCTTTTGCAAGAGGCTCATGGCGGCGGACTCATGGGACACTTTGGACGCGACAAGACTTTCGCCACGCTCTCCAAAACCTACTTTTGGCCCAAGATGTTCCGTGACGTATCACGCTTCACCAACTGTTGCTCTACATGTCGCAAAGATAAGTCTAAAGCTCAATCACATGGTCTTTACATGCCCCTTCCAATTACTTATCAACCTTGGGAAGACATTAGCATGGATTTTGTACTTGGTTTGCCTAGAACTCAAAATGGCAAGGATTCCGTCTTTGTTGTTGTGGACCGATTTTCTAAGATGGCACATTTTATCCCTTGCAACAAGATAGACGATGCTTCACATATTGCCAATCTCTTTTGTAGGGAAATCTTGTGACTTCATGGAGTGCCCAAGACGATTGTCTCGGACCGCGACGTCAAGTTCTTGAGTTACTTTTGGAAGACCCTATGCGCCAAGCTCGGAATCAAGCTACTGTTCTCTTCGGCATACCATCCTCAAATAGACGGCCAAACGGATGTGAAGAACCGTACACTCTCCACTCTACTTAGCATGTTGATCAAGAAGAACATCAAGTAGTGGGAGGCATGTCTACCCATCGCCGAGTACGCCTACAACCGTGCAAGACATTCAACGACCGGCAAGTCCCCCTTCGAGGTCGTCTACGGTTTCAACCTGTTGTCCCCATTGGACATTCTACCTCTTCCTCTACAAGAGCGCACCAACCTCGACGCAAGTGCCCGTGCAAGCTACATCAAGAGGATGCATGAGGATACAAGGCACACCATCGAGCGTCAAGTACAACGCCTCGCGACCAAGCTCAACGTCAACAAGCATCCCATGAGATTCAACATTGGAGACCTCATGTGGCTACACCTTCGCAAGGACCGCTTCCCCAACGAACGCAAGTCCAAGCTTCTCCCTCGAGCCGACGGAACTTTCAAGGTACTAGCACGCTACAACAACAATGCTTACAAGATTGATCTCCCACGCGACAACTACAACGTGAGCGACATCTTCAACGTCTCCGATCTCTCCCCGTACCATGGTGATGAGGATTTCGATTCGAGGTCGGATCTTTCACAAGGGGGGAGGGAGATGATGCGGAGCATCCTTCGGTCATCCCCATGGACCTTCTGTCGTCTCACCAAGCACCAAGAGGACCCATGACTAGAGCATGAACTCGAGCTCTCAAGACCGAGTGACTTCTCTCCTTAGTGATATATCATATGACCCTCTCGAGACATGGCTACTACCTCTATCCGGAATGTTGTGCATGATTAGGTATCAAGAGGACCCTCCCGAGGATGCACATGAGGATGGACAAGACCCCAAGTTCACGGACGAAGAGAACCAATGGAAGAAGGCGAAAGCAGCTTCCAGGCACCGGACATCCGGCCAGGACCCCGGACATCCAGCCCCTGGAGATCTACACGGCCAGCCCCTGCAGAAGAAGGCTACAGCGGCCGGACATCCGGCCTCCCGCCGAAATCTGGCCTCCCACCCGGATATCCGGGCAAGGCTTCCCGAATACACTAAAGATGGCCCCTACAGCCCAGACATCCGGCCTACGCACCGAACATCCGGCCCCTCCGGAAGCACCGGACATCCGCCACCTCCAGCCCGGACATCCGGCACCTCGCGAGCCACCGGACATCCGGCCCGACACCCGGACATCCGGCGCCCCCTGCCTGCGTGCAGCTCCTTTCGGCCATGACCCATGTATCCCTTCGCCCCTTTGACTATATATACTCCCTCCTCCCGTACGTTTTAGGGTTAGCGTTGATTTAGCTCAAATTAGAGATAGAGCCTCGCTCATCCATCGGATCTCCTCTTCGTGAGAGACCGCGGCCTCCTCGGAGAAGATCCACTTGGATTCAAGACCCCCTCGTGGGAAGATCCCCTCGCGGATTCAAGACCTCCTCACGGAGAAGATCCGTTCCCTTTGTATCCTTACCTTGGTTGACTTTGGATCTCATGTATCTCTTTGTGTTCGGTGATCTAGCACTCGTGTGATCGATTCTATGTCGGTTTAGTGTTTCTCTCTCGTTTTCCCCGTGTTCTCCCTTTGTGCTTCCATGTGTTCTTCGTGAATCCCCATAGGATCCCCTCCAAACGTGAAAGATCGTCCACATAGGGTTCCACCGTACATCACTTTGTTAACTAGCTGGATGAAGAATGGCATGGCAGGGCTCGAAGTGTTATCACCAAGCTCGCAGAAGATAACGTAAAGCTGAAGAAGAAACTGGCTGATCTGGAATGTACAATCAGTATGATGAAGCAATAAAGAATCAATCACAGGCAACAGATGAAAGCAAGAGACAGGAAGGAACTAGCATGTGTGGTTGTGGTTGTCGCATTAGTCATGTTCTATGTGTTGTTTGCAATGATGATTAGGGGCTTTGTTTGACAGTATTGCTAAAGCACATCTAGATGTGCTTTAAGTAATGCACATCTAGGTCCTATGCCATTGATGCTACGCGAAGATTCGTGCAGATATTTTCCTTTGTCTTTTTTCTTTTCCTTTGTAGTTTGATTATTACTGGCTTTACCAATAAGAAGAGCTCAATGTATTGCTTGCCAACTGTCCTACTCCATTCGTACCGGTACCGGTGCATAACCCCAAAATTCGTTCCTTGCTTTTGTCCTGAAAAAAGAAACCAGCCAATAGGAGTTCTGCGCAACCGTGGGAATTTGGAGCGACTGGGTACAAATAATTGCAGTTGATTATATTAGCGGTTTGATAATATGTCAACCCCCGCTTCAATTGGCATTTCCTATTCTCCGCATACCCCACTTAAGTGTCCACAATGTTCATCGACCACTGCAGACCTCACTACACACTGGCACACACTCTAAAATCTTGCTTTCTCATGGTTTTTATACGACCACGACCATGTCGAATGACAGCGAGGACGACAGTTCGGCCAGCAGTCTGGCGCCCGATGATAGGTCAACATCAGAATCATCTGTCTTCCATGAGTCTGGCGTCAAGCCTAGACCTTGATTATATCTGGATCATGGAAGGGATGCCACCTCTGGAGTCGTCAGACGACAACCAGCCGGATGAGGATCCATCGAAGGACGAAGAAGAGGACGATGATGATGAGGAGGAGGAATGGTCGAACGAGGAGAAGGAGGAGGACGACAGCAATGACGTTGACAATGGTGGCGGCGATGAAAAGCCAACGGTCAACGGCAAGAATCGTCCTCGCCAAGACGATGTCGCAGGGCCATCCAACAACAACAACAACAAAAGAAGAAGGACTAAATTAAGTAGACTATATATATATATATATATATGTTTCCATTTGCTCATATTAATTTGCTATCTCTGTTTATCCTGTGAATCTCATCACAGACGATTAGTAATACGTATTTGACAGATCTTCTACATTATCGCTGACAAGTTGGTTTGTTGAACTGTGTGCCCTGACGAGCACACAATTCATGAAAAAAGACTGTATGGGCTGTCTATAATGATCGCACACAATTCTGATTACCGACCTGTTTGCCGGGTATCACGCACATCTTATTATGCTGAATCATTTGTGTTCACCTCGATCATGGCAAACAGTTCATCGGAGCGAACTATACGCCGTATATCGCACACACATTGATCTGGCTGACTGTTTCTGTTGTTCTGTCACATCGCAAACAATTTGTATGGATCAACCGTATACCCAACCTCACACACGCAACTAAAATCTGAACCGCGTTTGATGTATCATTTTCGCAAATGTTTTTCATCTTTTTGATGGTTTTTTACATCACCATTTGCGATTAATGCATCACACATAGTTTTGTCAAAGGGTCGTTGATCGTAGTGTCACGTTAGTAGCATCCTGCAATAGTGTTATCTTGATGAAAAGAAGATATATCATGTTACTATTAGTGCTAACCTTTCAGATCATGAAGAAAAGAAACTATTGAAAGCTCCGAGGAAGCATTGTGCTGCTATTGGATATACTCTTGATGATCTTAAGGGCATTAGTCCCACTCTATGTCAGCATAAAATTAATATGGAGCCTGATGCTAAACAAGTTGTTTATCACCAGCGACTGTTGAATCCAAAGTTGAAAGAAGTGGTAAGAAATGAAATACTAAAGCTTTTGGAAGCATGTATAATATATCCTATTGCTGATAGTAGATGGGTGATTCATGTTCATTGTGTCCCTAAGAAGGGAGGTATTACCATTGTTCTTAATGATAAAAATGAACTTATCCCACAAAGAATTGTCACAAGTTATAGAATGGTAATTGATTTCAGGAAATTAAACAAATCTACTAGGAAAGATTATTATCCTTTACCTTTCATTGATCAAATGCTAGAAAGACTATCAAAACATACACATTTCTGCTTTCTAGATGGATAGTCTGGTTTTTCCCAAATACCTATGTCACAAGAGGATCAAGAAAAAACTACTTTTACTTGCCCTTTTTGTACTTATGCTTATAGATGTATGCCTTTTGGTTTATGCAATGCAACTGCTACCTTTCAAAGATGTAGGTCTGCTATATTCTTTGACTTTTGTGAAAAGATTGTTGAGGTTTTCATGGATGATTTCTCCGTTACATGACTTCTTTTGATGATTGCTTAAGCAACCTTGAACGAGTTTTGCAGAGATGTGAGGAAACTAATCTTGTCTTGAATTGGGAGAAGTGCCACTTTATGATTAATGAAGGTATTGTCTTGGGGCATAAAATCTACGAAAGAGGTACTGAAGTTGATAGAGCTAAAGCTGATGCTATTGAAAAAATGTCGTGTCCTAAAGATATCAATGGTATAAGAAGTTTCCTAGGTTATGCTGGTTTCCATAGGGTATTTATTACAGACTTCTCTAAAATTTCTAGGCCTCTCACTAATCTTTTGCAAAAAGATGTTCCATTTGTTTTTGATAATGATTGTTTAGAAGCCTTTGAAATCCTTAAGAAAGCCTTAATCTCTGCACCTATTGTTCAACCACCTGATTGGAACCTACCCTTTGAAATTATGTGTGATGCTAGTGATTATGATATTGGTGTTGTTCTAGGACAAAGAGTCGGTAAAAAATTAAATGTTATCCACTATGCTAGTAAAACTCTAGACAACGCTCAAAGGAATTATGCAACCACTACTGCAGGATGCTGCTAACGCAAGACTACGATCAGAGACCCTTCGATGAAACTGTGTGTGATGCAATAATCGCAAATGGTGGTGTAAAAAACGTCAAAAAGGTGCAAAATGTTTGCGATGACGGATGCATCAAACATGGTTCAGATTTTTAGTTGCATGTGTGATGCAGGGCATACGGTTCAGTTTAATTAACTATTTGCGATGAGGAGGAACAAAAGAAACAGGCAGCCAGATGAAGGTGTGTGCGCTATATAGCATACGGTTCACTCGGATGAACTGTTTGTGATTAGTCAACACAAAAGAAACGGTCAGCTAGATCAAGGTGTGTGCGATATATGGCATGCGGTTCACTCGGATGAACTATTTGCGTTGAGACAAGAGAACAGAAGCGGTTCAATATAACAAGATGTGTGTGATACGTGGCAAACAGGTTTGTAATCAGAAATGTGAGTGAAGACCGATAATAACATAGACAATTGCTGCTAATAAGACGTGTGTGTTATCCGATGGGATTGCATACAGAACATAAACACACACACACACACACACACACACACACTTATAAGGACATGGTTGCATAACCAAATTAAACATCCACTTACATAGGTGGCTACTATAACCATGGCATTTCCACACACCAAAGTAAACTATTACATGCATAATTACATAGGTGGCTACTACACACATGACATTTCCACACACCAAAGTAAACTATAAATGCATGATTAACAAGGATAAATGATCATTTGATCATCATCTACTTCTTGTGATGCTTGCTCTGCTTGTGGCTCGATCTGGCCTCGTCGATTTGGGTAACGAGGCACTTCCTCATGTCAATGATCTGCCTGTGCATATCGTAGCATGTGTACACGCTCCTGGCCGCGAACCTGAGGTGAGGTTCATCCAGTTGTAGCATCCAGTCCCCATGTCAGGATACGGGGCATGTTCTATTGGCATCCTGCTTCATCTTTTCGTAGTATGGGTCAATGATGGCCGAGGCGATGAAAGTGCAACTAATCCCCGGGTAGTTTTGGTAATTCATAACGACATATAGCTCATTGAAGTAATACCCATTCAAGTTAAATGTTTCAAAAAGTTCCATGATTGGCATGTCATGGACTAGAGATGTGGACCTCAAAATGCTACGGACACATGTACTCGACGCATGACTTGCCAGCGTATGCGCTATTCATTGGCTGGTGTGTGCATGGAAGGTTCCCATGCCCCACATGCAAGGGAGCTCTTGAGTTTCGTTGGCTTTAGGCCGGTCGCAAGTTTTCTTGCTTCAACATACATAGACAGTTCCTGGATCCTCGCCATAAGTTCAGGAAAGACAAGAAGAACTTCATCAGAGGTAGAGTTGTCAAAAACTCTGCACCACCTGCATTGACAGGCCAACAGACCCTGGATCAGTTAAACGCTCTCGAGCCAGATCCAGAGTGTCCAGGGTACTTCAAGGTATAATTCTAAGCACGCCTGGACTCACAAGACATGCTTATGGGATATGCCTTACTTCAAAGACCTCCTTTGCCCACACAACATCAATGTGATGCACACTGAGAAGAATATCACCGAGGCACTTTTTTGTACATTGTTCAGCATAGATGGGAAATCAAAGGATAATACTAAGGCTAGAGTCGATCTGGAGGCCGTTACAAAACATGAAAGAACCGAAAGGAAAGCAGAACTGGACGCAGCCAAAGGCATGGTTCAATCTTGGAAGGCCAGCTATGAGGGAAATTATCTTGTGGGTGAAAATGCAGTTGATGTTCCCCGATGGGTATGCAGCGAATCTAAAGAGGGGAGCGAGTCTTGATAAATTGAAGATATTTGGTCTCAAGAGTCATGATTGGCAGATATGGATTGAGCAGGTAATGTTGGTGATGTTGCATGGCTTCATCCATGAGGATGAATGGCTAGTATTGGCAGAACTCAGCTATTTCTTCCGTGTTCTTTGTGTGAAAGAACTATCGCCTGGCGTGCTAGAAGAAATGGAAGAGTTGGCGCCAAAGTTGATCTGCAAGTTAGAGAAGATCTTTCCACCGGGCTTCTTTAATCCAATGTAGCATTTGATTTTGCATCTCCAGACCGAGGAAAGATTGGGGGGGCCAGTGCAAAATCGTTTGTGCTACCCAACTGAGAGGATGCAGAAGACGCTTCGAGAAAAATGTAAAAACAAACGTAGAATTGAAGCATCGATGGCTGAGGCATTCATCACTGAGGAGGCGGGAAACTTCGTGACAGCACACTACGAAGCCAAAAATCATCATTTGCATAATCCAAAGCCTCGGTACAATTCTGATGACCCTAAAAAGGGTGGATCCAACATCATCCTATTCAAAGGGAATCTCACACTAGCCAGTGGTTCGAAACCAGTATCTTTGGATAACAAAGAATGGCGGACCATTTCGTTGTATATCTTCAACAACCTGATAGAAGTGTGGTCGTACATCGAGTAAGTACTCGGTACACTGTTTCGGAACTTCTATTTCCTTTGAACTACTCTTATTCCT
Organism: Triticum dicoccoides; assembly: GCF_002162155.2. Lineage (NCBI taxonomy): Eukaryota > Viridiplantae > Streptophyta > Magnoliopsida > Poales > Poaceae > Triticum > Triticum dicoccoides. The sequence goes on from NC_041393.1 coordinate 482,708,054, forward strand.
GGATATTTCATATAGTCGATACGTCGCCATATTCTCGTATGGGGCGGTGATCCAAAAGGATTCCGTTGAAGAGTTTGAGATTCTCGCATAGCAAGGAGGCGGCTATCCCGGTTTCATCTCTTGGTTCAAACAAACGGTAATTTCTATTAGACAATTTCATTTCATTCGCTAATTTGTGCCTAATGCAACAATCCTTTCGTATCAAACTTGTAGGATAATTCATAGTCTATGGATGCTGAATTGAGACAAGTCACTAATGGTTTTTACTATAAGGTCCATTCATTTGACAAATACGACATCAACGGGTATCGCTTTTGTACCTATGGCAAAGAGCTATCTATGGCCGGCCGAGAGTCTACAAATTGTTGTGTATCTGCTATCGGCGAAGGAGGTACCGAGTATTATGGGAGAGTTGAAGCAATTTATGAACTTCTATTCTATGGTGAAAACCCAACAAATGTTGCAGTCTTCAAATGTTATTGGTTTCAGCCGAAGGAGACTAGAAGGACTCATGAACATATAGGGCTAGTTGAAATCAAACAAAGCACCCATTTAGATGTTCCTGATGTACATATTACGGCTCAACAGGCGACCCAAGTATTCTATCTACCGTGGGCCTGCCGAACTAATCCAAATCTGAAAGGTTGGGATGTTCTTTATGAAGTGCCGCCATGTGCTAGACTATCTCCCCCAAAGGAAGAGGATTATGAACCTCACTTTAACCCAGAAACATATGAAGGAGAATTCTTCCAAGAGACACATCTTTCCAAAAAGCGTTTCAAGAACCGCTACAGTTCACCCCAAAACATTGAAGTAGACAGCAACAGTGAATCCGGCATTACCCCAGAGGAGGAACAAGAAGAGCTGGAACAAGAAGAGGTTACTGCTGCGGACGACCTGTCAATGCTTGACCGATTATGTCAAGGTGGCCTTCCACATGTTGATGCTGCTAAACCCTATGAGCACGTCATTGATGATAGTGATGATGATGATTATGCATTTATTGATGATAGTGATCGAGATTATTAGTAGTTTGTGTCAGGTATTCAATTTTTTTATGTTGTACTTGATGATGATACACTTAAGTGATATACATATTATTATTCATGTCGGTATTTTTTTATGTTGTAGTAATTTATTTTACTCTTTGTCATGGCAGGTGTTGAAAGATGGTGGGCGCTGGTCGGGAGCGCTCCAAGGCCCCTTCTTCGTCGGCGCGTGGTGGGAGGTCTTCCATTCCACACGCACCTCTCCGCCGAGCGTCGCTTGACAGTATGGCGACAACGTCGGGCCCTTCTTCATCGACTGCGGTGCCCAGCAGAGGACAAGGTAAGGGAGGGAAGAAGAGAGGAGTTGGAGCACGTGGTCGCGGGAGAGGAAGTAGGGTGACTGTTAGGGTGCCGTCCTTGCCGCCACCCCCAGCTGTTTCACCCGAGCACATGACTGCTAGGGTGGACTCATCCGAGGAGGAGGCTGCACGGACTCCGGTCCACGAGCCTCCGATCCACGGGCCTTCGGCCCACGAGAGTTTGGCCCACAAGACCCCAGAGGAGCACATGTCTGGATGGGGTACCTAGCCAGATCTGCCTAAGGGGCCGAGTGGCCATGCTCATGATGGCGGGGAGCCGACTGATATTGAGGAGGAGGGGGGCACCGTCTACAAGCGTGGTTGTACACGACTCCCGTCCGTGTTGGCGACCCGCGAGCAGAGGTGGTTTATTTTCCCTGATGGGGAGAGGTAAGTGCATTTAATCTTTTTGTACCTTCTGCATTCACGTTTCTTCAAATATCTAATTGGCCTTGCCATAATGCAAGGGTTGGGACCACCATCATAGTGTCCGCTGGCACAACTCCGTCCTTGGAGTTCTTTGTCGGCAAAACTTCCCGGGGTTTGTCACGTTGCCTGGTAAGGGTCGGCTTCTAGAGCTTGGATTGAGTTGGGAGCACTACTTGGCTGCCCCGGCCCCGCTGGGTGAGATTATCGACCATGTCTTGTGCGAGACGAGGGCAGACGTGGTGATCACAAAGTTCTGGGTAATTTCTCCTTTACACAATTAAAAATCTTCAACTAGCTAGTTATTAATTATACTAATCAATATTGTCTCATTTGATTGTAGACATTCTATAGGTGTGAAGAGGGATACGAGGAGGACGCGGCAAATGTTATCGATAACGTCTGCAAGCGCCTACTACAGAACTTACGACACGAGGCTCGGGTGCAGGCTGTTCGAGACTACTACGCCTTGCGTGGTATCAAGAAGGCCAAGCCGGCGTGTCGCGAGAAGTTCCTCAGTAAGGAGCAGTACATGAAGGTAATTCTTAAGGCCTTGTACTTACTTACTTCATTTAGTAATTCATAGTCGTAGCGCTCAAGTTTCTATTTGCTAACTTAGGCGCCTCCGAGATGGTGTGCAGATCGGATGGATTGTTGGGAGGTGTTGGTCAATGAGTAGTTCTCAAAAGAATGGCTAGCCGTCCACAACGAGGCCACACCATCAAGGCAGCTCCAACTTATATCAGTTCGGGTGGAACTGGGTATGTGGTTTGCTTCATGATTCATGCAATTCATTCATAATGCTAGCTTGAGCCCTTTAATTACTAATTTACTTTGTTTCTCTCTTTCAGGCACGCTACAATAAGGCGGATAAGGTGCCAGAGGTGTACGACCTGTATGCCATCGCCCACACTGGCTCTTACAAGAAAGTCAAGGCATTCTCTCCGTTTGACCTCGATGATCCAAACAACTTCACCAACATCTCCTCCCATGACAAGCTCGTGAAATATAGAGATCAGGGGAAGGCAAGGAAAGGGGACGACTTTGACCCGAGCCAGGGTCCCATTGATCCAGAGCTGGTGATGATAGCTGGTGGCGGGAGGTCCCATGGCTCGATAGCCATCGGAGATGGACTTATCCGTTGTCCTAGCACTCTCCCGGATATCAAGGCGCGCCAGTCGAGCTCCGCTCCTGAGATAAGGCCTCGTGAACGGCCAGTCCAACTCGCCTTCAAGGTTAGTTATATGTACTCAGCTATCTTTCTCCATTACATTGTGTGAGCTTCCATCAATGATTACAAATGCTAACGAGGAGTGGGGTTGCAGGCTGCTATACAGAGTGAGAAAGATAGAACGGAGAAACTTCTGGTGGAGGCGGTGGAGAGGCAGCGGGATTTGGAGGAGAGGACGACAAAGATGTTGGAGGAGGAGAGGGCATGGAATGACATGCAGGCAAGGGCCATGTACGAGCTCCTTGTGCTAAGTTTATTCTGCAGATTAGCCAAAACATTCATGTAGTGTTTGTCTCATTACTAACTAGTATGACTGAGTCATCAAAACCAAATGTGTAGTCTGTGTGCGAGAAGTACGGTCAGACCGCTCCGCCGATGCCAGATATTGCTCCTAGGACCACGGTGAGTTTAATTTGAATGGACATTACTTGCTAGTCTTAACATTTGAGTGTCATCATGCTAACGAGACATTGCAAATGATCTTTGGTGCAGCGTAACTCCAGACAAGCATTGCATGATCCTTCTCCAGCTACCGGCACGAGCCAGCCCGCTCCTACACCTCCATGATCACGGTAAGTTTCTCTAGTGTTTTGCTTAACAAATGCATAAAGACCTAGACTTAGCTTTATTTCCTCCAATATGCTTACCATAATGACCTAGAGTTAGCTTCTTTTCCTCCAAAATGACTTAATAAGCTTACTGACCTCCAAAACCATCCATTTTACCTAAGTTAGCTCTAAAACGATCTATACTTAGCTTTATTTCCTCCAAAATGACCTAGGTTAGCTCTAATATGCTTAGTTAACTAGGTTTGCTCAATAATGACATCTACTTACCTTACTTATGTAAAAAATGTCATAATTCACTTAGTTAGCTCATAAACGATCCATTTTACCTAAGTTAGCTCTAAAATGACCCATTTGACCTTAGTTAGCTCATAAATGATCCATTTTACCCAAGTTAGCTCTAAAATGACCCATTTTACCTAGATTAGCTCCAAAATGATCAATTTTACCCATGTTAGCTCTAAATTGATCCATTTTACCTAGATTAGCTCTAAAATGACCCATCTTACCTAGGTTAGCTCTAAAATGATGCATTTTACCTAAGTTAGCTCATAAACGATCCATTTCACCTAGGTTAGCTCATAAACAATCCATTTCACCTAAGTTAGCTCACAAACGATCCATTTTACCTAGGTTAGCTCCAAAATGACCCATCTTACCTAGGTTAGCTCTAAAATGATGCATTATACCTAAGTTAGCTCATAAACAATTCATTTCACCTAGGATAGCTCATGAACGATCCATTTCACCTAAGTTAGCTCAAAAACGATCCATTTCACCTAAATTAGCTCATAAAGGATCCATATCACCTAAATTAGCTCTTAAACGATCCATTTCACCTAAGTTAGCTCATAAATGATCCATTTCACCTTAGTTAGCTCATAAACGATCCATTTCAACTAAGTTAGCTCATAAATGATCCATTTCACCTTAGTTAGCTCATAAACGATCCATTTCAACTAAGTTAGCTCATAAATGATCCATTTCACCTAAGTTAGCTCATAAATGACATATACTTCTTCTTCTAGTATTCTTCTTCTAGTCACCTTTTTCTAACTTTCTTATTTGCATTTTGCAGATTTCATTCACTTCACGGAAACTAGCTTGCTATGATGGAGTGCTTGTTTTTTCTTTCATTCTCTTCTAGTATTCTTCTAGCTTGCTATGATGGAACTTGCTATCTTGATGAAACTTTGCATTGTAATATGTATGGATGGAACAATGTGTATGTGCAACTTGCTATGTATGAATGGATGGAACTATATATGTATGTATGATGAAACTTATGTGTTGGATATGTCATATGTTTGCTGTTAAATAGCCCTATGAAATATATATAATATATATATATATATATATGTCAAATATATTTGCTGTGAAAATTGTTGGATTTAAAAAAAACAGAAAAAATAGGCAATGCAGGATCTTTGTAGTCCGCCACCGACGGCAACGGGCTCTTTACCGTCCGCCACGGACGGCAAAGAAGCCACGCGGCAGCCACCTATGCTCCTTGGGAGCTGACCTATTTGGTCAGTTTGCCTACAGTAGCGGACTGCAGAGCCTTTGCCTACAGTGGCAGACAACAAAGGATCACCACATTTGCCTACAGTGGCGGACGGCAAAGCCTTGGTGGGCAGTGACGTCCAGCTGACGTCATTCAGCCGACGGTGAAGGCCTGATGCTCTTTGCCATTAGCGGTGGACGACAAAGACTGTTGTTAGCCACCTAACGGACTAACTACGAATTTATTGCCATCGGCTTTCTTTGTCGTCAGGCGCTGATTGCAAAGGCCCCTTTGCCGTCCGCTTCAAAAAGGAGATGGCAAGGAAGCTCTTTACCGATCCTATCTTTGCCGGAGCCTTTTGTGTCCGTGGAAGATGGCAAAGGCCTTTGCCGTCCGCCATCCGTGCCTTTGCCATCTGCCTTGGCGGACGGCAAAGTAGTTTATTCCTGTAGTGATTGGCAAAAGCTCAAGACTCTTAATTTTAATTTTAGTGATGCAAGATCACATTGAGTCCATAGGAAAAGCCAATACTATTAAAAGGGGATGAGGTGTTGCTTAATGGTCTACTTGCTCAGAATGCTTAGTGATATGCTCCAAAGCCCTCAACCACTTTCTCATTTCCACATATGTCCTAAACCTAAAGTCAAACTCGGCCCCACCGATTTGATCTATCTGGCGGCACCAAGTTCGCTTGACATAGCCATAGCCATAAACCCTAATAAGTTTGGTCTCACCGGTAGGGATCTCGGTCTCACTGAGATGGGATTGCAAACTCTCTGTTTCCCTTCGTAATGTTTTTGTCATACTGAGATGAGCAATCGGTCCCACCGAGTTTGCAATGCAAACTCTCTGTTTACTTTTCATAACATTTCGGTCTCACCGAAATGAGCGATCGGTCCCACCAAGTTTGCTTGACCAAGTCTCTGTTTGCTTATTGCTAAAATCGGTCTCACCGAGTTCATGCGATCGGTCTCACCGAGATAAGGTTTTGCCCTAGCCCTAGTGCATCGGTCCCACCGAGTTGATCATGTCAGACCCACTGAAAATCCTAACGTTCACATTTTGAACTAGATCGGTCCCACCGAGTTTCACTATTCAGTCACACCGAGTTTGGTAAATTGTGTGTAACAGTTAGATTTTCTATGGAGGCTATATATACCCCTCCACCCCTTCTCCATTTGAGAGAGAGCCATCAGACCGTGCCTACACTTCCACTACTCATTTTCTGAGAGAGAACCACCTACTCATGTGTTGAGACCAAGACATTCAAATCCAACCATTAGAATCTTGATCTCTAGCCTTCCCCAAGTTGCTTTCCACTCAAATCATCTTTCCACCATTGCCAAATCTGTGAGAGAGAGTTGAGTGTTGGGGAGACTATGATTTGAAGCACAAGAGCAAGGAGTTCATCATCAACACACCAACTATTACCTTTTGGAGTGTGGTGTCTCCTAGGTTGGTTAGGTGACACTTGGGAGCCTCCGTCAAGATTGTGGAGTTGAACCAAGGAGTTTGTAAGGGCAAGGAGATCGTCTACTTCCTGAAGATATACCCAAGTGAGGCAAGTCCTTCGTGGGCGATGGCCATGGTGGGATAGACAAGGTTGCTTCTTCATGGGTGGAGCCCTCCGTGGACTCGTACAACCATTACCCTTCGTGGGTTGAAGTCTCCATCAACGTGGATGTACGATAGCACCGCCTATTGGAACCACGCCACAACTCTCCATGTCTACATTGCGTTTGCCTTCTCCAAACCCTTCCCTTTTACCTTCATATGCAATGTTTTACATTCCGCTGCTACACTCTTAGAATTGCATGAGGTTGATTGCTTGATTTGTGTTAAGTTGCTAAAATCTGCCAAGACTTAAAATTCCGAAAATCCTAGATTTTTATTTGGTCAAGTAGTCTAATCACCCCCTTTCTAGACATACTTTTGATCCTACAAGTGGTATCGGAGCTTTGGTCTCCATTTGCCTTATTTTCCATAGTTTTTGTGATCATAGCCTTGGTTTCATAACCTAGGAGAGTATGGCGTCTAGCGAAGGAAATTACCACCATAGAGGTCCTTACTTTGATGGTACAAATTTTCCTAGTTGGAAGCGTAAGATGAAAAATGCATATTCTTGGACATAACCCCGCCGTTTGGGCTATTACGTGTATTGGTTTGCAAGGTGAATTCTTTGAAGGGAGAGAACCAAATCGAAGCAACTGCGGAAGAATTGAAGATGTTGCAATACAACGCTCAAGCTTGCGATATCCTCTTCAATGGTTTGTGCCCCGAAGAATTCAACAAAACCAGCCGTCTTGAGATTGCAAAGGAAATTTGGGATACTTTGATTGATATGCATGAAGGTATAGAGTCCATCAAGGAATCCAATTTGGATGTGCTTCAAAGTCAGCTTGACAAGTTCAAATGAAGGATGGTGAAGGTGTCGCTGAAATGTACTCTAGGCTTGCTCTCATCACAAATGACATTGCCTGCTTAGGGGGAGAATAGATGACTGACAGATTCATCATCAAGAAGATCCTAAGAGCCTTGGATGGAAAATATGATAACGTGTGCACATTGATCCAAATGATGCCCAATTACAAAGATCTCAAGCCAACAGAAGTCATTGGAAGAATTGTTGCTCATGAGATGTCACTCAAGGATAAGGAAGAGATTCACAACAAGTCTAGTGGTGCTTACAAAGCTTCATGTGATGCTCCTGCCACATCAAGTGAAAAACAAGTCTTCAATGAAGAATTGAGCTTAATGGTGAAGAACTTCAACAAATTCTACAAGAGTAGAAGCAAAGAGAGAATCTCCGAGTCAAGATCCTACGATGACAAAAGATCTTCTAGTCATGATCGAAATTGCTACAATTGTGGAAGACCTGGACACTACTCAATGAGTGTACGGCTCCCTACAAAAGAAAATAAGACTCGCCTAAAAGGAGAAGTACAAGAGAAGAATAACCTCCAAGAGAGAGAAGGAGTAGAGATGATCGTTATGAATGAAGACCCTCTCGCAAAAGCAAGGATTCGGAAAGGAAGGACAAGTCATCGAGGAGCTACACAAAACGAAGACAGCAGGCTCATGTTGGTGAATCGGTATCCAGTTCCGACTCCGAATATACTCAAGATGAAGGTCTTGCCAGTCTTGCACTTGTGTCAACCAACTCCTGCGACATATTTGACTCACCAAATGAAGGAATTGTAAGATGCTTCATGTCTAAAGGCCCCAAGGTATCAGACCCCAAGTATATTGATTTCAATAGTGATGAAGATGATTTGCTAGGTGATGTTGAGTTACTTCTAGTGATTAGAATTATGATGAAATTGCTATTAATCATGCTAATCAAGATGAAATGGATAACAATGATAAGAAGGAGATTGAGCGTCTAAATAAAGAACTAAACACTCTTAAGTTAACTCATGAAACTACTTTAGAGGATCATCGAGAACTTTTAAAAACTCATGAGAAGCTACGCTTCGAAAAGCTCAACTTAGAGCAAAAGCATGGGTTCTTAAAAGCAATCAGTGATGATCTTCGAAAGAAAAGTTCTTCTTACATTGCCAAGCGTTTACTCTTGCCTACTTACATGCCACAAGTAAAATCCAGCAACAAGAGTAAGAAAGATTCTTCTTCTAGTAGTAACAATAATCATGCTAAATCCAATATTGTTGCTTCTAGTAGTTCTCTTGATTCCATTAATGATTCTCTTAGCCAAGTTACACTTGAGCAAGAAAATAGCTTATTGAAGGGAATTATAGATAAAGGTGTTTACAAGAGCCTTGCCGGAAGTAAACAATTTGAGGTAATTTTACGCAAGCAAGGAAGGCACCGGAAGAATCAAGGTGTTAGTTTTGAACGAAAGTTCAATGCCAATGGAGTTGAGTGGTAAGAAGATAAATACCCCAAGACGAAGTTTGTTCCTCAAAAGAGAAGTATGATTGAGGGAGTCCTGGACTAGGGGGTGTCCGGATAGCTGAACTATCATCATCGGCCGGACTCCAAGACTACGAAGATACAAGATTGAAGACTTCGTCCCGTGTCCGGATGGGACTTTCCTTGGCGTGGAAGGCAAGCTTCGCGATACGGATATGTAGATCTCCTACCATTGTAACCGACTCTGTGTAACCCTAGCCCTCTCTAGTGTCTATATAAACCGGATGGTTTTAGTCCGTAGGACGAACAACAATCATACCATAGGCTAGCTTCTAGGGTTTAGCCTCCTTGATCTCGTGGTAGATATACTCTTGTAACACACATCATCAATATTAATCAAGCAGGACATAGGGTTTTACCTCCATCAAGAGGGCCCGAACCTGGGTAAAACATCGTGTCCCTTACCTCCATCAAGCCGCCTAGACGCATAGTTCGGGACCCCCTACCCGAGATCCGCCGATTTTGACACCGACATTGGTGCTTTCATTGAGAGTTCCTCTGTGTCGTCACCGATAGGCTCGATGGCCTCTTCGATCATCAACAACGACGCAGTCCAGGGTGAGACCTTCCTCCCCAGACAGATCTTCGTATTCGGCGGCTTTGCACTGTGGGCCAATTCACTTGGCCATCTGGAGCAGATCGAAAGCTACGCCCCTGGCCGTCAGGTCAGATTTGGAAGTTTGAACTTCATGGCTGACATCCGCGGGGACCTGATCTTCGATGGGTTTGGGCCACAGCCAAGCGCGCCGCACTGTCACGATGGGCATGATTTAGCTCTGCAGCCGGACAGTACCCTGGAGGCCGCACTCGAGTCCACCCCGATCTTCAATTCGGAGCCGGCTGCGTAGATCGAGGACGGATGGCTAGGCACCGCCTCGGGGGCTGCAACCTCTACGGTGATAGAGCCGAACACTGACCTTGTCCCTCATGAAGCTCGTGACTCCGAGGTGCCAGACTCCTTGCCGGACTCCGAACCTCCCGCGCCCCCTCCAATCGAATCCGATTGGGCGCCGGTCATGGAGTTCACCGCAGCGGACATCTTTCAACACTCACCTTTTGGCGACATCTTGAGTTTGCTAAAGTATCTCTCGTTATCAGGAGAACCCTGGCCGGACTGCGGTCAGGACGGTTGGGATGCGGATGACGAAGAAATTCAAAGCCCACCCACCACCCACTTAGTAGCCACTGTCGACGATCTAACCGACATTCTAGACTACGACTCTGAAGACATCAACGGTATGGACGATGATGCCGGAGACGACCAAGAACCAGCGCCTACCGGGCACTGGAAAGCCACCTCATCATATGACATATACATGGTGGATATCCCAAAGGATGGGAATGGCGAAGCAACAGCTGAGGATGACCCCTCCAAGAAACAGCCCAAGCGCCGGCGTCAGCGGCGCCGCTCTAAATCCCGCCACAGCAAGAATGAAGATTCCGGCACTGGAGATAATAACACACCGGACAGTGCCGAAGACAACCCACTCCAGCAAGATTCAGCGCAGGAGGACGGAGACGCCAGCCCTCATGAGAGAGCGGCAGAAGAAGAGGTAGAGGATTATATGCCTCCCTCCGGAGACGAGGCAAGCCTAGACGATGACGAATTCGTCGTGCCTGAGGATCCCGTCGAACAAGAGCGTTTTAAACGCAGGCTTATGGCCATGGCAAACAGCCTCAAGAAAAAGCAGCAACAGCTTAGAGCTGATCAAGATCTGCTAGCCGACAGATGGACTGAAGTCCTCGCGGCCGAAGAGCATGAGCTCGAACACCCCTCCAAAAGTTACCCTAAACGCAAGTTGCTCCCCCGATTAGAGGAGGAGGCGTATGAACCTGCATCACCAGCAAACAATACAGCTGACCGACCACCCCGCGGCCGCGACAGAGAGGCCCCTAGGCCCTTCACTAGAACCGTACCCCGGCATCACTCGAAGAGCAGAAAGCCACAGGGGAACGCTCCGGACTTGCGAGATATATTGGAGGATAAGGAAAGACAATCAAGATCGATCTATGGATCGTGGGCGCCCCATGATACGTGACGACAACCATCGCGCCGGACACAGTAAGTCCGGCCGGGCCGAACAAAATAGACAAAGCTCTTTCGAGCTCCGTCGTGATATCGCCTAGTACAGAGGCGCCGCACACCCACTATGCTTCACAGAAGAAGTAATGGATCATCAAATCCCTGAAGGGTTTAAACCCATGAACATTGAATCCTACGATGGCACAACAGACCCCGCGGTTTGGATCGAAGACTATCTCCTTCATATCCACATGGCCCGCGGTGATGATCTTCACGCCATCAAATATCTCCCACTCAAACTTAAAGGACCAGCCCGGCATTGGCTTAACAGCTTGCCAGCAGAGTCAATCGGGAGTTGGGAAGACCTGGAAGCCGCATTCCTCGATAACTTCCAAGGCACGTATGTGCGACCACCAGACGCCGATGACCTAAGCCACATAATTCAGCAGCCAGACCAATCGGCCAGACAATTTTGGACACGGTTCTTAACTAAGAAGAACCAAATCATCGACTGTCCGGATGCAGAGGCCCTAGCGGCCTTCAAGCACAACATCCGCGACGAGTGGCTTGCCCGGCACCTAGGACAGGAAAAGCCGAAATCCATGGCAGCCCTCACATCACTCATGACCCGCTTCTGCACGGGTGAGGACAGCTGGCTAGCATGCAGCAATAACCTCATTAAAAATTCTGGCAGTCCGGATTTCAAGGACCGTAATGGCAGGTCGCGTCGCAACAAAAACAAATGCCGCATTAACGGCGATAACAGTGAAGATACGGCAGTCAATGCCGGATTCAGAGGCTCTAAACCCGGTCAGCGGAAAAAGCCATTCAAAAGAACTACTCCGGGTCCGTCCAATTTGGACCGAATACTCGACCGCTCGTGCCAGATACACGGCACCCCCGAAAAGCCATCCAACCACACCAACAGGGACTGTTGGGTATTCATACAGGCCGGCAAGTTAATTGCAGAAAACAATGACAAGGGGCTGCACAGTGATGACGATGAAGAGACCCGACCGCCGAACAATAGAGGACAGAAGGGTTTCCCCCCACAGGTGCAGACGGTGAACATGATATACGCAATGCACATACCCAAAAGGGAGCGGAAGCGTGCACTCAGGGATGTATACGCGATGGAGCCAGTTGCCCCGAAGTTCAATCCATGGTCCTCCTGCCCGATCACTTTTGACCGAAGGGACCACCCCACCAGCATCCGCCAGGGAGGATTCGGCGCATTGGTTCTATACCCAATCGTCGATGGATTTCACCTCACCAGAGTCCTGATGGACGGCGGCAGCAGCCTGAACCTACTTTATCAGGACACAATGCACAAAATGGGCATAGACCCCTCAAGGATTAAACCTACCAAGACGACCTTTAAAGGCGTCATACCAGGTGTAGAAGCCAATTGTACAGGCTCAGTTACACTGGAAGTGGTCTTCTGATCCCCGGATAACTTCCGAAGCGAGGAGTTAATCTTCGACATAGTTCCGTTCCGCAGCGGCTATCATGCTCTGCTCGGAAATACCGCGTTCGCAAAGTTCAACGCGGTGCCGCACTATGCATATCTCAAGCTCAAGATGCCAGGCCCTCGAGGAGTCATCACGGTCAACGGAAACACTGAATGCTCTCTCCGAACGGAGGAACATACAGCGGCTCTCGCGACAGAAGTACAGTGCAGCCTCTTAAGGCAATTCTCGAGTCCGGCCATTAAGCGACCGGACACGGCTAAACGCGCCCGGAGTAACATACAACAAGACCACCTGGCACGTTCCGAGCACGCGTAGCAGTGCGGCCCAAACCCCAGCCCCTGCAAAACATCAAGACAGGTCCTTCGCGTACACCATTACGCTCTGAAGATACCATGGGCATGGGGAGAGGGGCACGACCACGATAGGCCCAGAATACGGCTTAACCACACCAGGGGCTCTCAAGTGTGTCGTTCCTTTTTTCTTTTCTTTTTATTTTTACCCACAGGACTCCGTTCGTCAGAGGCCCTGTCCGGCAGTAGACCTGCCGAACTCACGATGCAACAGCCAGGGAAGGAGAAAGGCTACAACGAATATCCAGGTGGTCTCCATTACGAGCATTAAATATATTTTATGCACCATTCCGTAGCCTACCCCTGGAGGGGGACATATTTAACAGTCCCATCCCTTGCTTATCGCACCATTTGTATTGTTCTGCACTTATAGCAGTTTTTCTTGAATAAGTAATGCAGCACCTTTTTGCTTCCAATTGCATTTCTCTCTTATACATATGTTCATTTGTGACATGTCGCATCCATACATTTTGGTACGGCTAAATACACCAGGGGCTTATGTTTCCCGCATCATGGTGTGATAAGTCCGAACACTTTCACAAGTGCGGCACCCCGAACTTATAGCATTATATGCATCGACTCCGAATCATGTCTTGGGTCAATAGTTGGGTTTGACCGGCTCCCATGTTTTGGTACCTTACGTTCCGTTGTATCGGCTAAGGTAGCACTGGGAGAACCACTGTGATTGTGCCCCGGTTGAGCTGGGCGAGCGCCTCAGTGGAGAAAGCTAAAACTGACCGTCATGATGAGGCGAGAGCTGGTCGCTGTTCGAGAGGTTTTTTGCAAGTCCTTAAAGAGTTATGCCGCTTAGAGCAAGGAGCCGACTTTGTCCGGCCCAGGCGTGGATAGCGCCCCAAATTCGGCCTTCCGAAGACTAGGGGCTTCGCCAAAATTTAAAATTATAGAATTCTATGGCTAAGTGAGAGTGTTCAAGCATTATAAGTCTGGTTGCCTTGTTCGTTGTGTTGAGCGCCTCCTTAGATGGACCAAATATGGGAACAAGAGTGCTCAAATTTATCCCGAACACCCCAGCACTCGTGGCATGGGGGCTGAAGCCGACGACTTGCCATCTCTCAGATTTGATAAACAGTCGCACAGAAGGTAATATTTTAAATTAAAATGCGTTGCTTAGCGCAAATGAACTAAGTTTTCAGCGCACAGGATAACAAAATGCGAGTCTACTCAAATATTACATCTTTGGAGCACTCACCCGCAATAGTGCGGGCGCCCTTTAGCACACTCTTATAATATATCTCGGGCGTGCGACGCTCCTTGCCCTGCGGTGGCGGGTCCGTCACGATCTTCTGGGCATCCATCTTGCCCTAGTGCACCTTTGCGCAGGCAAGGGCCCGACGGGCACCTTCAATACAGGCGGAGTGCTTGATGACTTCAACCCACGGACACGCATCCACCAGCCGCCGCACCAGGCCGAAGTAGCTCCCAGGCATGGCCTCCTTAGGCCACAGCCGAACTATGAGGCCCTTCATGGCCTGTTCGGCCGCCTTGTGGAGCTCGACCAGCTGCTTCAGCTGGTCGCTAAGGGGCACCGGATGTCCGGCCTCAGCATACTGAGACCAGAAGACCTTCTCCGTCGAGCTCCCCTCCTCGGCCCGGTAGAACGTGGCAACATCGGACATGCTGCGAGGAAGATCTGCGAACACTCCTGGAGAGCTCCGAATTCGGGTAAGCAATAGGTAATTAACACTCACATGGTTACTTTGCATAAAAAATGCCTTACCCGCTGCTATTTTCTTCAACACCTCGATTTCCTGGAGGGCCTTGTAGGCTTCGGCCTTAGTGGCTTTGGCACTCTCAAGAGCCGTTGCAAGCTCAGACTCTCGAGTCTTCGAGTCACGCTCCAGGCTCTCATGTTTTTTCACGAGATCATGGAGCTCTTGCTGTACCTCTGCCACCCGCGCCTCCTGCTTCTCTCGCTCGGTGCGCTCCACGGCCGCATTGCGTTCGGCCGCGGCCACCGCCTCTTTCAGGGTCGCCACCTCGTTAGTGGCCCCTGCAATACCCACGTGATCCTGGTCATTTTTTTGCAACCAAAATCCTTTTCTGTAAGGTACAATTTTAATAAGGTGTTACTCACCTTCCTTGTCCTCGAGCTGCTTCTTGGCACGGCCGAGCTCGTTCTCGGACCGCTCAAGGCTTTCCTTCAAAGTATTGACCTCCACAGTCAGTGCGGCAGAGGTCAGCAGCGCAGCCTGCAATCCCATATTGACATATTTTTATGACTCCTGCGTATATCTTCTTAGATCCTCAGTCCGGGTTTTCTTTCCGAACACCGAACCGAGCATCAGGGGCTACTGTCTATGCGGTATTATTTTACATATATCAAAATTCTTACCTCAAAGCCTATTAGAAGGCTGCTGCAGGCTTCAGTCAGCCCGCTCTTGGCGAGCTGCACCTTCTGAATCACCGCACTCATAACAGTGCGGTGTTCCTCTTCGATGGAGGCGCCATTGAGCGCCTCCAGCAAGCTATCCGGCGCCTCTGGTTGGACGGAGGCTGCCGGTGTCACGGTCTTGCCCTTCTTACGAAGGGGCCGCCCGCCGAACTCCGGAGCCACTATGGGATCCGGAGCTGAGTCCGGTGCGAAGTCCGGGAGGTTGTCCTGCGACACCTCCGGGGCCTCCTCCTCCTGGCGGGTCCCTTCCCGGGATCCCACCTCGGCATCGTCCGTGTCACGAGGGGTGGAGGCGGTCGGAAGAGAATCCATATCGGACGCACCTAAGGACCCGCTCGACGAAGCGGGAAGATCGTCCTTGGGCGGACTGCAGGGTTGTATGCGGCATTAGAAAGACATTATGTGGCAAAAAAGAAAAACCATGAAGTTATTTGGGAGTCCAGATACTCATGATCTTGCCAGGGGCTTGGCCCTTGGAGGCCAGTCCTCGTCGTCGTCACTACCGTTGGCAGAGCAGTCCGGGGGAAGAGTTTTTCCCTTCTTGGACCCTTCGGCCTCCCTCGTTGGGGAGGCCTTCCTTTTCTTCTCTCACCCCATTGGGGGAGAGGCTTTCTTCTTCTCCTCCTCACCTTGGTGAGAGGAGTTGGCCTCAGAGTCATCATCCGATAGCACCTGAAAACGGGAACTCTTCTGAGTCCCCGTGGCCTTCTTCTTGGCCTTCTTCTCTGGCACCATGTGGGGTGCCGGAGCCAGCAGCCCCGTTAGGCGGGCGTCCGCTGGGTCCTCTGGCAATGGGGCCGGACAGATAGTCCGCTCGGTCTTCGCCAGCCAGTCCTGTCAAAGGAAAGGGAGTTTAGATCCCACATAGAGTCAAACTATGGAAAACAAGCGTCCCGTAAAGGACAAAATCGCTTACCTCGTCAGCCGGACGCTACGAGTTGAATCCGCGATCTTCGGTAGCGGATGCGGGAGCCTCGACGCCCTTGAACAGCACCTTCCAGACATCTTCGTACGTAGTGTCGAAGAGCCCGCTCAAAGTCCGGTGCTGCGCCGGATCGAACTCCCACATGTTGAAGCCCCGTCGTTGGCACGGGAGGATCCGGCGGATGAGCATGACCTGGACCATGTTGACTAGCTTGAGCTTCTTGTCCACCAGCTTTTGGACGCAGGATTGGAGTCCGGTCAGCTCCTTCGAATCACCCCAAGTCCGGCCGCTCTCTTTCCAGGAGGTGAGGCGTGTGGGGATGCCAGATGTGAATTCGGGGGCCGCTGCCCATTCAGGGTCACGCGGCTCGGTGGTGTAGAACCACTCCGATTTCCACCCCCTTGATGGTTTCCACGAAAGTTCCCTCAAGCCAAGTAATGTTGGACATCCTGCCCACCATGGCGCCTCCGCACTCCACTTGGCTGCCCTTCACAACCTTCGGCTTGACACTGAAGGTCTTGAGCCATAAGCCGAAGTGGGGCTGGATGCAGAGGAAGGCCTCACACACGATGATAAACGCCAAGATGTTGAGGATGAAATTCGGGGCCAGATCATGGAAATCCAGGCCGTAGTAGAACATGAGCCCCGGGACAAAGGGATGGAGTGGGAAGCCTAGTCCACGGAGGAAATGGGTAAGAAATACTACCCTCTCATGGGGCCTGGGGGTGGGGATGAGCTCTCCCTCATCGGGGAGTCGATGCGCGATGTTGCTGGGCAAATATCCGGCGCTGCGCAGCTTCAGGATGTGCCCCTCCATAACGGAGGAGGCCATCCACTTGCCTCCCTCTCTGGACATAGTTGGAGGAGGTTGAGGTGAGATGTGCGGACTTGGGCGCTGGAGCTCGAGTTCGCAGAGATGGATAAGCCAAGGAGGAAGAAGGCGCAGGTAAAAGGGTTGGATCTTTATCCCCTTATATGGGCGGACGAAAACATGCGTCCCCACCGGCCTGATAAAGCTCGCTTATCCCCCAAGCGCCGCAATCAATGGCGCAGTTGGGTTACCCACGTCCGTATTGATGGGAATCCCGGAATAAGGGGAACGCGATCTCTGCTTCAACAAGACGTGCCAAGGAAACCGCTTCGCTAAACGCGCTGAGGTGGTACAATAAAAACAATTTGAGTAAAGGCTTGGTAGTGGCATGACGACACGCCACGAAATACGTCAGCAGATTGAACTTGTGTAAATATTATTCTCTCTACGGTGGTATTTGGAAATTATTTTGCAGAGCCGGACACTATCCTGGTGTTCACAATCTTCTATAAATTATTCGGAGGAGGAACCCGCCTTGCAATGCCGAAGACAATATGCGTGTCGGACTCATCGTCATTGAAGCCTGGTTCAGGGGCTACTGAGGGAGTCCTGGACTAGGGGGTGTCTGGATAGCCGAACTATCATCTTCGGCCAGACTCCAAGACTACGAAGATACAAGATTGAAGACTTCGTCCCGTGTCCGGACGGGACTTTCCTTGGCGTGGAAGGCAAGCTTGGCGATACGGATATGTAGATCTCCTACCATTGTAACCGACTCTGTATAACCCTAGCCCTCTCCGGTGTCTATATAAACCGGATGGTTTTAGTCCGTAGGACGAACAACAATCATACCATAGGCTAGCTTCTAGGGTTTAGCCTCCTTGATCTCGTGGTAGATCTACTCTTGTAACACACATCATCAATATTAATCAAGCAGGACGTAGGGTTTTACCTCCATCAAGAGGGCTCGAACCTGGGTAAAACATCGTGTCCCTTGTCTCCTGTTACCATCCGCCTAGACGCACAGTTCGGGACCCCCTACCCGAGATCCGCCGGTTTTGACACCGACAATGATCCTGCTTCCTTCAAGAGAACACAAGCTCAACATGATCTTCCACCACAAGACCACAAGCTAAAAGGCAAGGATAAGCTTCAAGCGGAGATTGACGCATTTGAAGAAGCTCCAAAGGCCTTGGTCAAGTGGGTTCCCAAGACTACTCCAAGCTCTACTTCATCAAGTATGACTACAACCCCAAGGATTCCCATCAAGTTTATGTGGATCCCAAAGAAGAAGAACTAGAGAGTTCTTGAGGGTGACTCCACCAACATATTTCACTCATATTCATATTGGCAAGGACAAGTGCAATCAACTTCCACATCTTGCACTAGTTCAGGGAGTCACAAACCCTCTTGCTGATAAGTCAAGGGACAAGGTAACCAAATGCTTTCATGGATATCATCATATGTGAACTTCACTCTATGTCTATGGATATCCGTGTTTGTTCCTTGTGGGACTAACCCATGTAGGTATTGAAAGTGCAACTCACTCCAATGGATTGCTCCAAATGATCTACATCAATATTGAGCATCCACATTGATACATCTCCAACGTATCTATAATTTATGAAGTTGGTATGATTTGATTAGAACTAACCCGGACTAACGTTGTTTTCAGCAGAACTACCGTGTAGTTGTTTTTGTGCAGAAATAAAAGTTCTCGGAATGCATTGAAAATCAACGGAGAATTTTTCTGGAAAATATAAAAAATAATGGAACAAAGAGTTACTGGAGGGGAGTCCCGTGAGCCCCACGAGGGTGGAGAGCGCGCCCACCCCTAGGGCATGCCCCTGTGCCTCATGGACTTCTCGTGGGGCCCCCTGACTTGTTCTCGATGCCAACCTCTCCTATAAATGCCCAAACCTCTAGAAAATAACCTAGATCAGAAGTTCCGCTGCCGCAAGCCTCTGTACCCACGAGAAATCAAACTAGGCCCTCTCTGGCACCCTTTCAGAGGGGGGCATCATCACCGGAGGCCATGGAGGAGGATCCCGGAGGGGCCATCATTGCCATAAAGGCCAAGATCCATAGGGAAACCTCTCCCCATCTACGGGGAGGCCATGGAGGAGGAAGCACAAGGGGGAGAACCTCTCCTCCTCTCTCTCGGTGGCGCCGGAGTGCCATCGGTAGGGGAATCATCGCCGCGGTGATCGTCTTCATCAACATCCCCATCATCATCACCATCCTCATCTCTTTTACGCGTTCCACTCTCCCGCATCCCGCTGTAATCCCTACTTGAACATGGTGCTTTATACCACATATTATGATCCAATGATGTGTTGCCGTCCTATGATGTTTTGAGTAGATTTCATTTGTCGTTGGGTTGATTGATGATCTAGATTAGTATGAGTTGTATGTTTTATTCTGGTGCTTCCTATTGTGCCCTACGTGTCGCACAAGCGTGAGGGATTCCTGATGTAGGGTGTTGCAATACGTTCATGATTCGCTTGTAGTGGGTTGCTTGAGTGACAGAAGCATAAACCCGAGTAAGGGGGTTGTTGCGTATGGGATAAAGGGGACTTCATATGTTAATGCTATGGTTGAGTTTTACCTTAATGATCTTTAGTAGATGCGGATGCTTGCTAGAGTTCTAATCATAAGTGCATATGATCCATGAAGAGAAAGTATGTTAGCTTATGCCTCTCCCTCATATGAAATTGCAATAGTGATTAATGGTCTTGTTAACAATTGCCTAGGATAATTCCGCACATCGACCCATCATTATTCCACACTCGCTATTTATAATATTTAGTAATATATTCTAACTTTATGATAACAACACCTACTTTTATATTTTAGCTCTCCAATATCATGCAAAGTTATCCTCTTCATACCCACAACATAGTTGTATTTCTCGTTTCTAGTTGGAAGGAAACGTTCGGTGTACGTAGAGTCACATCAGTGGCAGATAGGACTTGAGAGAATATTGATCTTACCATTAGCTCCTTGTGGGTCCTTCACTCCATACTTATCACTTCCACCTTTGGGAATTTCTGCGATGATTCCCTGCACTTGGGGATTATCAAGCTCTTTTTTGGCGCCGTTGCTGGGGAGCAATAGCGTGGGGTTGATATTTTTGTGTATGCTTGTTTGCTTTCTTCACTAAGTAGATTTTGTTTTCCCTTTTTGTTTCGGTTTAGTTGTGGGTGAAACATACAAAAAAAGTTAAAATAATGAAAATACAAAAAAAAGATTCACTTGCCTCATATGCCTAAATTGTTTTTCAAAAGGAGAAGTGATTGGAAAGTTATGCATTGGAGAAGTGAGGGTCGACCTTGAACACTTGCGTTCATGCTCATGAAAACAATGTAAAACTTTTCATGGAAGTTTATCTGAAAATAATTATCCCCTTGTATATATCCATTGTATTATAAAAAAATGTGCCAAGCTTTGGTTTTAGGATGTTTAGATTGCTTAACAGAAACTTTGGCTGTAGCTCGTGAATTTACATTTTTTACTGGAAAGTCAAATTGGTCTGAACATTTTTCCACATTACTTCTGTACAATATTTTTAAATTTTCATATTTTTTAAGAATTTATGGAGTTACATAAGTATATGAAATTTACATATTACTACGGACTGTCCTATTTTTGACAGATTCTGTTTTCTATGTGTTGTTCGCTTATTTTGATGAATCTATGTGTAGTATCTGGGGGTATGAACCATGGTGAAGTTGGAATATAGTAGATATAGTGCTAGTATGAAATTGTAATGAGTTTTCAATAGTACCTAAAGGCACTGATTTGCTTTATTATACTAACGGATCTCACAAAGTTTTTGTTAAGTTTTGTGTGAATGAAGTGTTCGGAGAACGAGGAGTTACCGATGTGAGAAGAATAAAGAGAGGAGAGAGCTCAAGCTTGGGGATGCCCAAGGAACCCCAAGTAAATATTTCAAGGATACTCAAGCATCTAAGATTGGGGATGCCCCGGTTGGCATCCCATCTTTCTTCTTCAAAAATTATCGGTATACCTCGGTTTTTGTTTTGTTCACATGATTTATGTCCTTTGTGTTTTTCTTTTTCTTTAAGAACCATGCTAGTATGAGATATCCCTTCATTGATTTATGGAATGCTTCATGTGCTTCACTTATATCTTTTGAGTATGATCTTATAGAATGCTCTTTGTGCTTCACTTAAATCTTTTGAGTATGGTTTTATAGAATGCTTCATGTGCTTCACTTATATATTTTGAGCTTGGATATTGGTTAGTCTATATTAATTGTAGAATGCTCCATGAACTTCACTTATATCTTTTGGAGTATGAATAAGAATATCATCGAAAGTGGGTTTGGAAGAGTGTCAACTTTAGGAACTAACGATCCCACTATTTTGGAGGGTGTTGAATCTTAGTTTGATATTTATGGAAGTGGATTTGGAGAGGTCTTGAGTTTAGTTAGTAATGATTCCACTATTTCGGAAGAGGTTCCAATTGATTATCAGAACAAAGTTTCTATTTATGATAATTATTGTGATGACATGTATACTATAAAGAATAATGTTAACCATGAAACTTGTCATCATGATTTTAATTTTCAATTGGATTATGCCTCACATGACAGTTATTTTGTTGAGTTTGCTCCCACTATTCCGAATGAGAAGAATTTTTGCTTATATGGAGAGTAGTAAATTTTCTATGCTTGTAGATCATGAAAAGAATGCTTTATGTGATGGTTGTACTATTAAACTCATTCATGATGCTACTGAAAATTATTATGAGGGAAGAATAGATGCTTGTAGGAATTGCAATAAAATCAAGTTTCCTATCTATGTTCTTAAAGTTTTGAAGTTATACTTGTTTTGCCTTCCGATGCTAGTTGATTCTTGTTCCTATAAATTGTGTGCTCACAAAATCCCTAGGCATAGGAAGTGGGTTAGGTTTAAATGTGCTAGTCATATTCTTCATGATGCTATCTTTATGTTTCAATTCTTATCTTTTATGTGAGCATCATTGAAACCATCATGCCTAGCTAAAAGGCATTAAAGAAAAGCGCTTGTTGGGAGACAACCCAATATTTACCCTTAATGTTATTGTGTGTTCACATGATTAAGCTACTGTAGTAATCATGTTTTATAGCTTTTGTCTCAATAAAGTGCCAAGTAAGACCTTTGGGAAGACTTGGGTGAGAGTTAATGTGATCTTGCTGTAAAAAACAGAAACTTTGCGCTCACGAGATTAGCTGTCATTTTTTACAGAAGAGAGCTTTTGAGTTGATTCTTTTTGCAGAAGATTAATACACAAATTACTCACGTCCAACAATGTATTTCAAAATTTTTGGAGTAGCATAAGTATGGTTGTTGTTCAGATCATTACAGACTGTTCTGTTTCTGGCAGATTCTGTTTTCAATGCATAGGTTGCTTGTTTTCTAGGTTTTATGGCTTATATTGCTCACTATAAATTGTAGAAATGATATGGTACAGTAGGATTGTGTGAGAAAAATTATGAATATTGTCTTTGACAGTACCAAAGTAAACTATTTACTCTTTATCATACTAACCCATCTCACGAATTTCCGCTATGTTTTGTATGATTGATGTTTTCAAGTTTTGAGTGAGATATCGATATGAGGAGAATAAAGAGTGGAAAGACCCTAAGCTTGGGGATTAACAAGGTACCCCAAGGTAGTATTCAAATAATACTCAAGTGCCTAAGCTTGGGGATGCCCCGGAAGGCATCCCCTCGTTCGTCTTCAAAACTATTGGTATACCTTACTCGGAGCTATATTTTTATTCATCACATGATATGTGTTTTGCTTGAGCGTATTTTCAATTTCACTTGTTGTTTGAATAAAATCATTGGATCTGAAATCTTGAATGAAAAATAATCCCCCCATGGCTAGTTAATTATTGGACTACTCAGTGTTCCTCACTTATATCTTTGGGAGTAGTTTGTCAATTACTCATGTGCTTCACATATATCCTATGAGTAAATGGTTCAATGAATTCAATATCATAAATCTGAATTTTATATATATATATATATATATATATATATATATATATATATATTCCATATGCTTATAACATGGGGAGTAATGACTTCACACATAATAAGTATAGGTAGTAAACTTATTGAAAGTTAGCACACGCAGAGTTGGTCACTTGAACAATTAATGAAAGAATATTAAAGGAAGAGAGATTTCACATATAAATATACTATCTTGGACATCTTTTGTAATTGTGAGCACTCATTAAAATACGACATGATAAAAGGTTGATGTTGGACAAGGAAGACAACTTAATGGGTTATGTTTTCCTATATCCGAGAAGTTATATTGTCTTGGATCATCCAACATGCTGAGCTTGCCTTTCCCTCTCATGCTAGCCAAATTATTTGCACCAAGTAGAGATACTACTTGTGCTTCCAAACATTCTCTAACCCAGTTTTGCCATGAGAGTCCACCATACCTACCTACGGATTGAGTAAGATACTTCAAGTAAGTTGTCATCGGTGCATGCAATAAAAATTGCTCCTTAAATATGTATGATCTATTTAGTGCGAAGAAAATAAGCTTTATATGAACTTGTGATAGGGAAGAAATAAAAGAGACGAACTGCATAATAAAGGTCTTTATCACAAGCGGCAATATAAAGTGACGTTCTTTTGCATTAAGATTTTGTGCATCCAACCATAAAAGCGCATGACAACCTCTGCTTCCCTCTGTGAAGGGCCTATCTTTTGCTTTTGTCTTCTATCCTTATACAAGAGTCATGGTGATCATCACCTTTCCTTTTTACAGGTTTTCCTTTGGCAAGCAGTTTGTGTTGGAGCGATCTGGATATAAATATCCACTTGTATGTAGGTTTTCATAAATTATTATTGTTGACATTAGCCTTGAGGTAAAAGGTTGGGAGGCAAAACTATAAGCCCCTATCTTTCTCTGTGTCCGACTGAAACTTTGAAACCATAAATATCACATGAGTGTTAGCAATTGTGAAAGATTAAATGATAGTTGAGTATGTGGAGTTTGCTGAACCAAAGCTCTTACATAGACCCTTCCCGAAAATAAGATGAATTGCAATTGTTTGATGACTAAGAACATGGTTTATTAGTTTTCAAGAAAGTTTATGATCTATACTTTAACATGTGAATAGCTTGTTACTTGATCCTGAGAAGTTTTATGAGTTGAGCTACTGTTATGATATATAATGACGCTAGAAAAAAGTGATTAGAACTATCATTGATCAAACTTATGCACTTGCTAGAATTCACACTTCATAAATTATTTCTTTTATCATTTACCTACTCGAGGACGAGCAGGAAATAAGCTTGGGGATGTTGATACGTCTTCAACATATCTATAATTATGAAGTATTCATGCCATGTTTATAATAGTTTTATATGATTTTGGTATGATTTGATTAGAACTAACCCGGACTGACGTTGTTTTCAGAAGAACTACTGTGGTGTTGTTTTTGTGCAGAAATAAAAGTTCTCAGAAAGCGCTGAAAATCAACGGAGAATTTTTATGGAAAATATAAAAAATAATGGAACAAAGAGTTACTAGAGGGGAGTCCCGTGGGCCCCACGAGGGTGGAGGGTGCGCCCTGTGCCCCGTGGACTTCCCGTGGGGCCGTCTGACTTGTTCTCGATGCCAACCTCTCCTATAAATGCCCAAACCTCCAGAAAATAACCTTGATCGGAAGTTCCGCTGCCGCAAGCCTCTGTAGCCACGAGAAATCAATCTAAGACCTCTATGGGACCCTGCCGAAGGGGGCCATCATCACAGGAGGCCATGGAGGAGGATCCTGAAGGGGCCATCATCACCATGAAGGCCAAGATCCAGAGGGAGAACCTCTCCCCATCCAGGGGGGAGTCCATGGAGGAGGAAGCACAAGGGGGAGAACCTCTCCTCCTCTCTCCCGGTGGCGCCGGAGTGCCATCGGGAGGGGAATCATCGCCCTGGTGACCGTCTTCATCAACATCACCATCGTCATCACCATCCTCATCTCTTTTACGTGGTCCACAATCCCGCACCCTGCTGTAATCCCTACTTGAACATGGTGCTTTATGCCACATATTATGATCCAATGATGTGTTGCCATCCTATGATGTTTTGAGTAGATTTCCTTTGTCTTTTGGTTGATTGATGATCTAGATTGGTATGAGTTGTATGTTCTTGGTGATGTCCTATTGTGCCCTCCGTGTCGCGCAAGCGTGAGGGATTCCCGTTGTAGGGTGTTGCAATACGTTCATGATTCGCTTACAGTGGGTTGCTTGAGTGACAGAAGCATAAACCCGAGTAAGGGGGTTATTGCGTATGGGATAAAGGGGACTTGATATGTTAATGCTATGGTTGGGTTCTACCTTAATGATCTTTAGTGGTTGCAGATGCTTGCTAGAGTTCCAATCATAAGTGCATATGATCCAAGAAGAGGAAGTATGTTAGCTTATGCCTCTCCCTCATATGAAATTTTAATAGTGATTATTGGTCTTGTTAACCATTGCCTAGGATAATTCCACACACCGACCCATCATTATTCCACACTCGCTATTTATAATATTTAGTAATATATTCTAACTTTATGATAACAGCACCTACTTTTATATTTTAGCTCTCAGATAGCATGCAAAGTTATCCTCTTCATACCCAGAAAGTAGTTCTATTTCTCGTTCCTAGTTGGAAGAAAATGTTCGGTGTACGTAGAGTCGTATCAGTGGCAGATAGAACTTGAGAGAATATTGATCTTACCTTTAGCTCCTTGTGGGTTTGACACTCCATACTTATCACTTCCACCTTTGGGAACTGCTACGATGATTCCCTGCACTTGGGGATTATCACACATCTTCAACATCTACAGGAAGTCATCATCGACAAAACCCAAGGTTAGTCCATCCCTCTAAAGGGGGATATCACATCTAGGGGGAGCTTTACTCTAAGAATTGAGGTAAACCAACTCTGATGGTGTGAACACAACATTGCTTTATCTAAAAGTGGTAACCCCACTTGTGCTTAAACGATGAGTATGACCTACGATCAAGTGTTCTCATTTGACTCCTAAGTCAATATACTCATATATAGATGACCTAGTCATCGCCAATTGCTTGATAGATGCTAGAGTGTTTGTGCATGCTTTGCCACATTTTTCGTTTCCTATCTTATTGTGTGAGCATGTTGGTTGCATAATTTTCTCCATTCGAGGACACCCATTTTTTGCTTTGATTGTTTGGCCTTTTCTTTTTGCCAAATGGATGGACAAGAATGCCAAAGTACTCCCTCTACCTATCTATGCTTTTCTCGTCTCAAACTCTATTCATGCTACATCACAAAGCTTGATCAAGTCATATTCGAACCCTCTGAGTGAGGAGCACTTGGAGCCACCGATTCGTCATGGAGTTAAACTTCCAAAACCTCTTAGTGCATTTTGGTCTGACCGATTCATCCCTTTCGATCAAACCGAGTTCATTAAGTTGATCTAGGTTTTAATCTCAGCGCAAACGATTTGAACTTTTCGGTAACACCGAGTTGCAGCAACCGCTTGCGATTCTGCATCTCGGTGCCACCGAGGCGTTCCACTAGGTCACACCGACAGGGTCTGGATATATATACCCACGGGCCCTAATTTCGGAATTTCTCCAAACACTTCACCCGCGCCTGTCCAGCTCGGCCGACTCGTGGTCTCTGGATCATCCTCTCATCGTCAGCGAACTCCTGCTGCTGGTCTCCGCCGCCGTCAACGGGAATCTTCACCGCTGTTGATGCTGTAGCGAGTTCATCGCCAAGTTAGGGTATGAACTCAACCCCTTGTGCAATATTTAAATCTGATTCTTGCACCAAGGACAATGCCATGATTCTTGCCACGTTTGAGATCCTTCTATCCAACCAGAACATCCTATAGATTAGTTTTGATCCAAAAACTAAGGGTTAGGTTTCTGCCGAACTCATCTCGGACCGACCGATTTGGCCCAGGCCATTGCACATGTATTTTTCGGTCTGACCGAAACATGACTTCATCTATTATGAAGGGCTCCTCCCATTTAGGTTCGAGCTTGTCCTTTTTCTTCTCAGGGAGGCGTAGAACAAGTTCTTAGACATTGTATGTTTTAGCCCGCACTTCTCTGCTTTGGTAACGCCTAGCCTGTTGTTGATAAAATGCAGAACGGGCCTTGGCAACGTCACGCTCCTCTTCAAGCCCATCTAGGTCATTTGCCGATCTAGTTTGGCTTCTTTCTCTTCACACATGCGCACTCTAGGTGAGTCATGAATAATATCACAGGGGTGTCGTACACCGTAAATAAAGGTGCCTACCTAGTCGTTCGATTGGGCATGGTCCAGAGTGACCAGAGTACGGAATTGAGTTCCTCAACCCAGTGTTTGTCTGATTCTCGTAAAGAGCACACTAGTTTGGGCTTAATACCACTCATGATCAGACCATTATCCCATTCGACTTGGCCGTTTGTTTGAGGGTAATATACGGACGCGTAGTCGAGTTTAATGCCCAACTTAGCGCACCAAGTTTTCACCTCATCAGTTGTGAAGTTAGAGCCATTATCGGTAATGATACTGTGTGGGACAACATAATGGTGGACCACACCGGATATAAAGTCAATCACTAGTCCGACCTCAGCTATTTTCACTGGTTTGGCTTCTATCCATTTAGTGAATTTATCCACCATGACCAGCAAGTATTTCTTTTTGTGGCTTCCCCTTTTAAGGGGTCCAACCATGTCAAACCCCTAGACCGCAAAGGGCCATGTAATGGGGATTGCTCTTAATGCGGTGGGAGGCATGTGGCTTTGATTGGCGAAAAGTTGACAGTCCATGCAACGTTGGACAAGGTCTTGAGCGTCAACTCGAGCCGAAGGCCACAAAAAGCTTGTCTGGAATTCCTTGCTTACAAGGGCGCGGACTGCAGCATGATGACCGCTGAGACCAGCATGTATTTCTATGGAAGAGCTGCCTTCCCTCCTCTTCGGAGATACACATTTGAAGGACTCTAGTGGTACTTCCTTTATATAGTTCACCTTCATGAACTTTAAAGGCTTTGGAACGCCGGACTATGCATCGCGCCTCGTTTTGATCATCGGGGAGCTCTTTCCTATTAAGGTAGACCAGGAATGGTTCGGTCTAGGGAGCGATTACCTCCATGATCTCATGAGCAGAGGGTTTTATATCGATATCCGGACCCCCGACGTTGTCTGCATTGTGTTCGGCGGTTGGGGGTGTGATCAGGTCCACGTTGCCTTCTCCGTTCTCATCCTGCCACACCACGGATGGCTTAAAGACTCTTTCCACAAAGGTGTTGGGTGCCGCTTAGTGCCCATATGAGCTAGGATGTCAGCTGCCATTACTTTCTCGGGTGACATGATGGAACTCAAGTCCGTCTAACTAGGCTGACAATTTTAATATGGCGTTTTGATATGCCATCATTTTTGGGTCCTTTCCATCAAACTCTCCATTGACCTGGGAAATTGCGATGTTCGAATCACCACGCACCTCCAGGCGTTGTATACACATGGAGACAGCCATGCGAAGACCGTGTAGTAGCGCCTCGTATTCGGCTGCATTATTAGAGTCTGTTATCATAATTTGCAGTATGTAGCGGACTGTGTCCCCGATAGGGGATGTGAGGATTACACCATCCCCCAGTCCAGCCAGCATTTTGGAGCCATCGAAGTACATAATCCAATTGGAGTATGAGCTGTACTCTTTAGGGAGTTCGGCTTCCGTCCATTCAGCGATGAAGTCGGCCAATACTTGGGATTTAATAGCCTGGCGTGGCTTGTATATGATTTCGAACGGTAATAGCTCGATGGGCCATTTGGCTATGCGGCCAGTGGTGTCCCTGTTATTGATGATGTCATTCAGTGGAACTTCAAATGCTACTGTGACCGAACACTCCTGTAAGTAGTGTCAAAGTTTGTGGGATGCCATGAAGACCGTGTAGGCTATCTTCTGATAGTGATAGTATTGGGATTTGCAAGGTGTAAGGACCTCCGATACATAGTAAACTGGTTTTTGGGTGGGGAATTTATGTCCCTCCTCCCCTTGTTCGACGACGAGGGCGGCGCTGACTACTTGGTTAGTTGCTGAAATGTATGTAATATAGGCTCTCCAATGCTAGGTGTGGCCAAGATTGGGTTGTTTGCGAGAAGGGACTTTATTTCTTCCAATCCGGCTGTGGCTGCATCCGTCCATTTGAAGTTGTCAGTATGGCGTAGTAGCTTGTATAATGGCAATGTTTTTTCTCCTAATTTGGAGATAAATCGGCTTAAAGCAGCAACGCACCCAGCTAGTTTCTAGGCCTGTTTTAGGTCTGTTGGTATGGCCAATTGTGACAGAGCTCGGATCTTGGCTGGGTTTGCCTCGATTTTTCTATGGGATACAATGAACCCCAGCAACTTTTCGGCCGGGACTCCGAAGACACATTTTTCCGGATTAAGACGGATGTCGTATGTTCAGAGATTGTCAAAGGTGAGGTGAAGGTCGTCCACCAGTGACTCGACGTGCTTTTTCTTGATGACCACGTTGTCTACGTATGCTTCGACTGTTTTGCTGATTTGTTTTTCCAAGCAAGTTTGGATCATATGTTGGTAAGTAGCCCCAGCGTTTTTTAGCCCGAAATGCATAGTGTTGAAGCAGAAGGGACCGTAATGGGTGATGAATACAGTTGCAGCCTGGTCTGATTCCTTCCTCTTAATCTGGTGGTGTCCGGAATAGGCATCGAGGAAACACAACAAATCATGTCCTGCAATTGCATCAATAAATTTGGTCAATGAGAGGCAATGGGAAGGGATCTTTGGGGCAAGCCCTGTTGAGGTCCTTGAAGTCAACACACAGGCGCCACGATTTGTCCTTTTTAGGTACCATGACCAGGTTGCCTACCAATCTAGATGTTTGATTTCCCTAATGAACCCAGCCTCTAATTACTTGGGTAGCTCTTCTCCCATGGCTTGATGCTTGGGTTCCGAGAATCGCCGTCGTGTCTTCTTTACGGGTTTGAATCCTTTGATTATGTAGTGACTGTGTTCGGCCAGTCTTTCTGCGATGTCGGGCATGTCTGAAGGGTGTCAGCAAAAAATATCCCAATTCTCACGCAAGAATGCGCATAGGGCGGCGCCCACTGCCGGTCCAGTTGTGCTCCGATGGATGCTGTTTTATTAGGGTCCATCGGGTGCACTTGGAATTTTACTATTTCTTCTGCTGGCATGAAGGAGGTGGACTTGGATCTTTTATCAAGGATCACATCGTCCCTATCCATCGTAGCTCATAAGGTGGTTAATTCCTCTGCCGCTAGGGCTTCAGATAGTGCCTCAAGGGACAAGGATGTGGTTTTGTTTTCGGCACGAAGGGCTTCGTCCGGGTCTCTTGAGATTGTGATGATTCCATTAGGTCCGGGCATTTTGAGCTTCATGTACCCATAGTGGGGTATAGCTAGAAAGTGTGAGAAGGTGTCCGGGCCTAGGATAATGTAATACCCACTATTAAAGGGGACCACATGGAAGAGCAAATCTTCAGAGCTATAGTTCTCAGGTGTGTCAAACACCACATCCAGTTTGATTTTTCCCGAGCACTGTGCCTCTCGACTGGGGACAATACCTCGAAAGGTTGTGTTTCTTTGCTTGATGTGTGACCTATCCATCTGCATTTTGTCGAGCATGTCCTCATAGATGAGGTTAAGTCCACTACCGCCGTCCATGAGCACTTTAGTAAGCCAAAAACCATCAACGATGGGGTTTAGTACTAAGGCGGCGGCTGCTCAGATTGTCCGGGCCTTTGGTTCGTCTTTGGCCGTAAAGGTTATTGCCATGTCGTTCCATGGGCTCAGTGTGGTAACTTCGTGGACCTCAGCGAGGTCGCGGAGCGCCCGTTTGCGCCGATTGTTAGAAGAGAAAGTCTTAAAGACTGTTAGGACGTTAAAGTTGTCCTTCTCCGGTGAGTATCCTTCTAGAGTTGTGGTGAGGATGGCCTCTCCACTTTTTGCTACTTGTCGGAGTACCTGGCATGCCCGGAGAATGTGGGTTGGGACTTTGTGCGGAGTGGTATGGATCGGGCAGGGTTTGTCCAATAGTTCATCAAGAACGGACATGTGTCCCACGAAGGGCTTGTTCCTCCTGTCCATAGCTCGGCGGTCGGGTGATCCGCCGGGGTATGTTCTTTTAGCCCAAGGTGCACACTGCATCGAGGTGGCGGGCTCCAGTTGAGTTTTCTAGGCCCTCCATATGCTTTCCATCGCACAGTACTTTTGTACTACATGCGATAATTCCGTGAAACTCTGTATCTGGCGACGGTCGAGGGCATTCAATATCCCTTTGTCTGTGCAATTACGATGGAAAACTGAAACTACATCATCGTCCGACCAGTCCTTGATCCTATTTTTGACAAACAGGAATCGGGCCCAAAAGTGGTGGACCGTTTCCTGGGGCTGCTGCCGCACATACATCAGGTTGTATATATCTGGAGGACCTGAGTTGCTTGGAGAATCTAGATTGTGGTGGCTGGGTGGATTAAATTTTGGATCATGTCCCACGTCTGTGTTTGGAGCCTATATGGCTTCTGAAGTGACCAATTCGGGTCCGGTTAAGCGCAGAGGCTCCGGAAATCCTACGGGTGAACCAAAGTCCGGTGGGAGTGCAGTCCCATCCGAAGGGTAAGCATCAGGCTCAGGGGATTCGGGGACCCGAACATACTTGGTCGTCAATATGGGGAGGGAAGTGTCTATGGCCGGTTCTTCGATGATCGCCACGAAGTGGGTGATCAGAGGGTGATTAATCTCCCTCTGGTCGGATTTGAGCCCGATCCGATCATAGTCCGTTGAGACCCCCAGGGCGGTGATGCGGTCTAGCAGTTCATTTAAGGACGAAACATCTCTCGATCCAATCTTTCGGGGTACTTAGGGCCGATGTGAGGACGGAGTCCGGCGGTCATGGGAGGAGTTGCAGGCTCGACGGCCGCGCAAGCCCTCATGGTGAATCTTCCAAGCCGGAGAGTCTGCCCCGAAGCTAGGCACCCTTCGGAAGTAATATTTTTTTGATGACTAGGCGAGCCATAGATTGCTTTTTGCAGACAGCACAGCGGAGCTCTCAATGAAAGCACCAATGTCGGTGTCAAAACCGGTAGATCTCGGGTAGGGGGGCCCAAGCCGTGTGTCTAAGGATCAATAGTAATAGGAAACCAGGGGACACAGTGTTTACCCAGGTTCGGGCCCTCTTAATGGAGCTAAAACCCTACTCCTGCTTGATTATATTCGATGAGTATGACGATTACAAGAGTTGATCTACGTCGAGATCGTGATGGCTAACCCTAGATGTCTAGCCTATGAGGATTCCAGTAATGATGGAGTATAAGATCGCCCCTACGGACTAAACCCTCCAGTTTATGTACACACCGGAGGGGCCAAGGGTTTGTACAAGGTTAGTTTTATTAGGGAAGAAAACCTCCGGACTCTATTCTTGCCGTCCACGTGTTGAGAAGTTTGTCACGCCCAAGATGGAACCCTTTCCTAAAGGGACTCGAAGGTCCCACCAAGGATAGAACCGCATATTGAAACGCTTTTGCAAGGTGGATATCATTACATCAACATTACATAATAGATGGGGATACACACAAAAGGCATACCATGCCACACGAATACAACATCACAATACATAAGAGCATCATCTGACTACGGATGAAACACAAACAGAAACTCAAACGACATCCACCCTGCTAGCCCAGGCTGCCGACCTGGAACCTATCCCCTCATCGAAGAAGAAGCAGAAGAAGAACTCCAAAACAAGCAAACATCGCTCTCGCGTCATGATCATCGCATAACCTGTACCTGCAACTGTTGTTGTAGTAATCTGTGAGCCACGAGGACTCAGCAATCCCATTACCATGGGTATCAAGACTAGCAAAGCTTAATGGGAAAGGAAGGGGGTAAAGTGGTGAGGTTGCAGCAGCGACTAAGCATATATGGTGGCTAACATACGCAAATGAGAGCGAGGAGAGAACAAACAGAACGGTCGTGAAGCTAGCAATGATCAAGAAGTGATCGTAAACTCCTACTTACGTCAAACATAACCCAAAAACCATGTTCACTTCCCGGACTCTGCCGAAAAGAGACCATCATGGCTACACACGCGGTTGATGCGTTTTAATTTGGATCTGGTGTCAAGTTATCTACAACCGAACATTAACAAATTCCCATCTGCCCATAACCGCGGGCACGGCTTTCGAAAGTTTATACCCTGCAGGGGTGTCCCAACTTAGCCCATGATAACCTCTCGCGATCAACGGAGGATATACCTTCTCCCAGGAAGACCCGATCAGACTCAGAATCCCGGTTTACAAGACATTTCGATAATGGTAAAACAAGACCAGCAAGACCACCCGGATGTGCCGACAAATCCCGATAGGAGCTGCACATATCTTGTTCTCAGGGCACACCGGATAAGCTAAGCGTACAGGTACCGACGTAATCCAAGTTGCCAAGGAATGGTCCCGCACGGTGCTCTTGTTTGGACCAACACTCGGAGGAGCACTGGCCCGGGGGGGGGGGGTAAATAAAGATGACCCTCGGGATCCGGAAACCCAAGGGAAAAAGGGCTAGGTGAGGCAAACGGTAAAACCAATGTTGGGCCTTGCTGGAGGAGTTTTATTCAAAGCGAACTGTCAAGGGGGTCCCATAAATCACCCAACCGCGTAAGGAACGCAAAATCCGAGAACATAACACCCGTATGACGGAAACTAGGGCGGCAAGAGTGGAACAAAACACCAGGCATAAGGCCGAGCCTTCCACCCTTTACCAAGTATATAGATGCATTAATTAAATAAGAGATATTGTGATATCCCAACATAAACGTGTCCACCATGGAGCAATCTTCAACTTCACCTGCATCTAACAATGCTATAAGAGGGGCTAAGCAAAAGCGGTAACATAGGCAAGCAATGGTTTGCTAGGAAGGGTGAAAAAGGTTAGAGGCTGACATGGCAATTGGGGAGGCTTGATAAACAGGTGATAGGTAGCGCAGCATAGCGATAGAACGAAGCAACTAGCATAGCAATGATAGTAGTGAGATCCAGGGTAGCGGTCATCTTTCCTGAAGTCCCGCTAGGAAGAAGAACGAGTCCATGAAGAAGATGAAGCCACAAAGACGAACCAAGCGTAGACGAACGAATCCTCACAATCGCAATGAAATGGGAACTATCGAGAAGAAGCGCACAACATGGTAAACACACCACACATATACAAGACATGATGCACAACAAGCATGATGCATGACAAAGCTACATGAAGCTACTCATGGCAAGAGATGATGCAAACAAGAGCAACACATCAAGGCAAGTTTAAATGAGGCCGGAAGCAACATATAACAATTCCGGTAAGTCCTCATATGCAAGTTTCGAAATAGGTCCAGATCTGAATAAACATTATGTTCAAGTTGTTAAACAGTGAGTTAAAATGCACAAAGATGATCTACACGAAATTCTAGTCAAGTTACATATAAAGTTCATTTAATTCGGAGTTACGGCCTAGAAGATATGAGCAAAACAAGTTAAACATGGCATTATGCAAAATGCATCCAAACATCAAGCAAACACCTCAAAACAAGGATGCAACATGATAATATGAAACTACATGCAAAATCAAGCAAGTTTCATATAGAGCACACTCAAAACGGAGCATCGGTTCAACACATACACTCCACAAGTTTAGAGGACAAGCTGTCCAAAACAGCAACTAGGCATATTGCAAGCATCAAAACAATATGCTACAGCACCCCAACATGATAACAAAAGACATGTGCATTATGTACAGGTAAATCATAAGAAAACATGAACACTGAGCTATCTCCAGAAATCACTAGAATATGCTCAAAAAGACATGGCAAGATTGCAAATAATAACAGTTTACAGGCTTAGCAGAAATAACATCAGGTTGCAATATTTAGAGCTATCAAACAACATGTTACAGGAACTTAACATGGCAAACAAAGGCATGGAATGAATCTACTAATTGCATATAACAAAAGTCCTTTACTGACCATGAGCCAAAAAGGATCAGAAGATATGATGGCACCCATGTAAACAAGGCAAATGATATGGCAGATTCAAACATGGCAGGAACAATGATAAGTAGGCATGTTGGTGAACTTGTACCACTCACCACAGAGCAATACATGGCATGACAAGGTGACTAACCGTAAGACTACATGTTTATGAAGCTAAGCATGGCAAGAGAAAGTTCATAGGGTGCATGGATCACTAGCAACACACATGGCAAAACTGAACTTAATGTTAACAGGCTGATAGCAACATTATTTAGCAACTTTGGAGCAAGAATACAACAAGCTACAGAGGCTATAAATGCAACAAGTGGCACGGATGGATAGAGCATGACATGTATAACAAAACATCCTTAGTGAACATCTCCAGATTATGCATAGAATGACTTGTAGCAGCAGGTTTACATAGCATCATGATGTAACAGATTCAGAATAGCAAAACAGCAACAGCAAGTACCCTACTTCAAGAGCTTTATGCACTCAGTACAAGACTCACAAAAATACATGGATTGCACCCCTGTAAATATGGCATGATGTAGTTCAAAACTCATGTAGAGATCAACCTCATAGGATGCAAACATCAAATGCAACAAAAATGACAAATCACCAAGTTATAACAGTTTCAGCAGATTAACATCATATAGCACTCTTGCAACGATGATTAGGACATCAATATTATCTCAAACAAGCATGACACAATGGAACAAAATGAAGAGCATCTCATACTGAACATTTTGACATATCATGACACAATGGAACAAGCATGACACAACGATGATTAGCAGCATGCAGCAAGTTATCATGCCATGAACAGGGGACCAAAATGCAAAAATATTTCGGGACTCGCAAAAATCGGGGTCAACCTTGGTCTTCTACTCATCGTTCCTGAGGACGGCCGGAATCTTCGCCGGAGTTCGGGGAGGAGGAGGCCGGAGGCGATGGAGCTCGCCGGCGAAGGGGGGGCGGATCCGGCGGGGAGCGGGCAGTCCGGCACGGCGCGACGCCCGCGGCTGGCGGCACGGCGACGGAGAAACACGGCGGCGGGGCGGCGACGCACCGGGGGCGGGAGGCGGGGCCCGGCGCGGGAGGCGGCGGGGCGCGACCGGGCGGCGCGGGGCCGGCTCGGGCCGCGGGCTGCGGCGGCAGGGGTGCGGGCTCGCGCGGGCCCTCCTTGGGCTCCGCGGGCCGCGGCGACGGAGGACGGCAAGAGTGCCACACGGCGCGCTGTGGTTGGACGAGGGGACGGCGGTGGACGTGTCCGGCGCGGGGCGGACGCATTCGGTGGCGGCGGAGTGCGATTTTTTTAGGGTTAGGTTGGATTTGATCCAGAATTTGGACGAGGAGCACATATTTATAGGTAGAGGGAGCTAGGAGAGTCCAAATGAGGCACAGTTTTTGCCCACACGATCGTGATCGAACGACCGATAGCATGGAGGGGGTTTGGATGGGTTTGGGCCACTTTGGAGTGGTGTTGGACTGCACACAAAAGAGGCTTTTACGGTTACCTGGTTAACTGTTGGAGTATCAAACGACCTCCAAATGGAACGAAACTTGACAGGCGGTCTACCGGTGCTATACCAAGGCCGCTTGTCAAACCTCGGGCCATTCCGAGAAAGTTTAACACCCGCTCACAACGAGAGACAAAAGGGGGACGCCGTAGGGCATAGGAGTGCCGGATTGCAAAACGGACAACGGGGAAAATGCTCGGATGCATGAAATGAACACGTATGCAAAATGAGATGCACATGATGACATGATAAAATGCAACACGCAAGCAAATGACATGGCAACGACGATGAATAACTAGCAGACACCTGGCGCATCGGATCCGGGGCGTTACAAAGTCCCATCCGGACACGGTAGATAATCTTCAGCTTGGTCCTGTACGGCCCATGCAAACTGGCCCATACTCCTAGGTCGGACACCTGAAGACCCCTGAATCCAGGACTCCCTCACCCCTCGCACGAGTCTGCTACTCCTGTGGGAGCCGCGGCGGCTTCAGGGGACCCAGATGTTGTGGGGGACATGACCAGCTCAGGGGTTGCTGTCGTCATTCCCCGTGTAGCCGAAGCAGGAGTGGAAGGCGTCGGAGTAGGGAAACACCAGCAGCATCCTGGCGGCCACGTTCCACATGGCACGGGAGGGGAGAACGTACTGCCTCCACTTTCCCACCATGCTAGTGGGCATAGCCGCAACGACAATGCTCATCTTGGGGCAAGTCGCGACCCCCTGGCTGCTCCCGCCACAGGCGCAGCTGCAGGACACGCAGCTTGCCCAGGATAGGACAACCAAGATAGTGCACCAGATGGGGTCGTCAAACCCCAAGCACACCCTTTCTCCACCATGTTGTTGTAGCGACAGGCTCGCAGCAACGGAAATGCGGCGTTGCCACTATTGGCACCCACAGGAGTCGGGCGACGTCATGATCAGCCTCATCCTCTATACCGAGCACTGCTTCGGAAGCCATGGCGCGAGCCCAACTCCTGCTGAGATTCCCGCCAACAGCCGATCAAATGGACGAGTGGAAAGCCACCATCCAGAGTTTGATCGGTTTCGCTGAGGCGAAAGGATCACTGCGGGGGGCGCCATGGCACCCGCAAGCGACAACCATGGCCCGAGTTGCTGACCGCGTCGATGGGGGCACTCTGATAGTACAGTCGCCTCCCCGACCGCCAACACAGAGACCGCATCTCGAAGCACATGACCAAGAGCCCGGTGGGGCGTCCATGGCTTCATCTGATCCTCGGGCCCATCGAGATTAGTGGCAGGTCTAGGAAGATCAGTGAAGGGAAGACGTGCGCGTCACCATAGAGTGTCATAGCAAAACCTGCCGTCAATCTGACACGCACAATGGCCCAGACGTCAATGAACACTTGCCTAGTGAAGGCAGGTACTTTCCTTTCAAGGTTGGGTGCCCCTCCTTCACTCGCGAGTTGCGGCAAGTACGTTGGCCATCTGCTCGCATTTTCAAGCCAAAAATACCAGAAAAATATGATGGAAGACTGAAGCCGACAGAGTTCTTGAGCATCTACACCATCGCTATTCAAGATGCCTGGGAAGAGACGAAAAGGTGTTCGCTAACTACTTCCCTTTGGCACTAAAGCCAAACATGAGTCGTGGCTGATGCACCTGCCGGAGAATTTCATTGCGTCCTAGGAAGACCTATGCAATGAGTTTGTTGGTGCCTTCACGAGCGACCATCAAGAGCCAGGACGGCCCAGTGACTCGCAGCTAGCTCCTTCTGCAGAAGGAAGGGGAGAATATGCAGAAGTATATGCAGATGTTTAGCCAGGTACACAGGAAATTCCAGATATCCACTCGGCAGCAGTCATTGCCGCGTTCCACTCAAATGTGCGCAACAGGTGGATACATTCCAAGATGAATATTCGGTTGCCAAGGAGAGTAAGAAAGCAAAGAAGGCTAGCAGGGATACCGACAAGGAACCGTGTAAGCGCGCCTCTCCAGAGTGTGAAGTGCCCGTCGATGATTTGACGGAGAGCTCCACTAGCAAAAGGTCCAAAGTTGCATCACCTGTTGTAAAGAAGGTCCCATCAGGGCTGGCTGGCGCTAGTGGTATCTTCACCATCAGCTCCATCCTTGATGACAAATAGAAAGCGTTCCTGTTGCCTTCCTGTGGGAAAATGTAGATGTGTTTGCTTGGCAACCATCTTACATCCCCGGCGATCCCAGGGAGGTAATCGAGCATCACTACAAAAAAATACACTTCCGTGATGATACGTGTTTGTCACAGTAGGTCGCATTTT
Source organism: Triticum dicoccoides (assembly GCF_002162155.2). Classification (NCBI taxonomy): domain Eukaryota; kingdom Viridiplantae; phylum Streptophyta; class Magnoliopsida; order Poales; family Poaceae; genus Triticum; species Triticum dicoccoides. The sequence goes on from NC_041393.1 coordinate 482,746,863, forward strand.
CTGTCATGCATGTACATCCATGACAAATTTATGACAGAATCAAGATAGTCATACATGTGATGTCGTAGAAGTGTTCCATGACATTACCAAAATTATCATCACGGAAGTGTCCACTTCCATGACGATAAATTGTGTGTCACAAAAGTGCTTTCGTCAAGGGTGACCGACACGTGGCATCCACCGTAACGGAACGCCGTTAAGCTATCGGGTCGGGTTTTGGATCCGATAACCCGTTAACAGCCCCGACCATTTGGGATTTTCCACGTGTAAAATCATCATTGGCTGGAGGAAACACGTGTCGGCTCATCGTTGGGACAAATGTAATCCACTCATTGGACAGAAGGCGCCTATGATACATCGACACGTGGCACGACCCAACAGAGGCCCATTCCTGTGAAAAGGCCGGCCCGTTTGACTTGGTCAAAAGGTGGCGGGCCGGCCCATGGAAAGCCTGTTAACGGCTTGTTCGCATATAGCCCATTTACAGCCCGCTAACCCAATGCCCATTACACCGTATCCGAATTAGGCCCGATAGCGTCATCTGGGCCATCCAATATGATTCCAGTCCGTTTTCACTTCTGGCGCATGTATGGCCCATGACGTCTTTTGGCCCATATGAGGCCCTATGTAACTCTTGGCCTATTAACGGCCCATGGTGAAACTGGCCCGTAATGAACAGTGTATCACTTTACACCCATTAGCGGCCCGTGGTGAAACTGGCCCGTAATGAATAGTGTATCACTTTATACCCATTAACGGCCCGTTATTACGTTGGGCCATTTCCAGCCCATGTTATCTTTCGGCCTTCTCAGAGCCCATTTATTCTTGGGCTCATTTCTAGCAATCGTTTACTGATGGTCCGTTACTGTCATTTTCTGCTTGTGGGCCAAACTCAGCCCGTGGTTACAGTCGCCCGTTTGTGGTCCGTTAATACATTGGTCCGTTTTCATAGCGTCATCAAGTACGGCCTATTAAATATGGCCCGTTATGGTCGTCCCATGAACGGACGATTCTAACTCTAGCCCATTTACGGCCATAATGCGGTATGTTTGGCCCATGTTTGGCCAATCGATCATACGGCCCGTATAAGGCCCATTGATGATACGGCCCGCAGAAGGCCCATTGTTTCTACGGCCCGTAGGAGGCCCATTGTTTCTACAGCCCATAGAAGGCCCACTGTTGTCTACGGCTAGTAGGAGGCCCAGGGTCACTACAGTAAATATTAGCCCATGGTTATTGTGGCCTACTTTTAAAAAATAGGTTATTGCAGCCACTAGCAAACCGCGGAAAAAGAACTGCAATGACTACAAGCAAACAAATAAACAAGACAATAAGGAAATAAATAAGCAAGCAACTAACACTAGGCTATCATGGGTATTACACATATTACATCCACCGGCATCAAAGTTCGCCACCAGTGCAAATATAGGGAACAAAGCAGGATATCATATACACTGGTTGTCAAAGTTGGCGACCAGCACAAATAAACGCCGCAGCAAAACAAATCCAGAACTGAAACCACTTCAGAAGATCTCAAGAAACAATATCCTGGGTACCCATAATGCTGGCAAGATGCTTAGCAAGCTTATTAACTTTCTCTTGTTTGGCGCTTAAATCCTCCAGCGCTTGCTGTTGCACCAGAAAATATGCATCTGAATTCTGCAGGGACTTCCTCAGTCCTTCAGCTTCCTGTCGCAGCACATCTGATCGATGTCTTTCAACTTGAAGTAGAGACTCAAGAAGACGAACTGACTCAGGCAGCGCGTTCGAAAAGCTTGTGCCAGCAGTAGTGGCCAGTAACTCGAACACTACATCAAGACAGGACTTTTGGGTTCCCTCACTATCGTCAAGATAGTTTTTATCAGCTTTCTTGGAGACCAACAGGGATGTCTCACTATCTTGAACCTTATCTGCATTACTTCCTTTACCATTGGATAACGCCGTACTGTTCTCCAATATTTTGTCTGCATTCTAAAAGAGAAACAAGCAGACGCATCACATGTTTACCATGTTGTATATGAAACTCATTTTGGTAAATGAGTTCAGCAGTAAAGTGGACAGGATAACAGCATGAAAAAAACATATATCTATGTACTATGGTCACTTTATGGTCTATATCATTCTAGTTTTTGTTGCCAAATCAAGATAGAGACAAAGTTCAAATAATATTTGTTCAAGACAAAGCAGAATAGATAGAATATAAGTGTGGGTAACTATAGAGCAATAACAACACTTGTAATGTGCATGACATGAGAACATAACTGTTTATTCAATTGAAACTGAAATAAACATAGAGCAGGTTACAACAGCAAACCAGTTATAGAAACAGGTTTAAAACATACTTGTTGCGCCATTGGAGTTTCAATTCCATCCTTCAAATTTTAAAATAGTTGGTATGAGTAAATACAGTAATGCAAGAGCAAAGGAGTATGAACCATAGCTACAGAACCTGACTTGAGAACAAATCTTCTTCTCCTTTAAGCGTTGAGTTGGGATTCGGAGTGGTGGTCCTCGTGCTTTGGGCACTGCAGTTCCCTTACTAACTGCTCGTGTTTGGGTGCTCTGTGGTGGAGACGGTGTTGTGTCAACTGGAACTGGGTTACTATCTGCCGGGGTTGGGGTTAGAAGGGGTGTAGCCGGTTCTCTGTCCAACTGGGTAGGGGTACAATCTGTGAGAGTCTAGGTTATGTGTGGTGGATCTGGTCCTTGGGCAAGTACAACTGTGGTTCTATCTGCATCAACTGGTAGCACTATCTTGTTTGAAGACCATGTTGTTACTCCCTTAGATACTGCCATCACACTCTCCAATTCAAATGGCTGATAAACAAGAAAAGTAATTGAAAGTATAGACATTGTATGACAGACAGGTGCAATGGATAGTGGGGAATAAAAGAGGGCATGAAATAATTCATATTTATGTTGTCTAACCAAACAGGATAGCATGACACAATTTCACATACATGATGGCTAACTAAACAGGATAGCATGACACAATTTCACATTATGATGGCTAACTAAAAAAGATGGAAAGACATAGTTCAAAATATGAGACTATGTAAACAGGATGACATGACATAACTATATAATGTGTTTATTAAATAGGTTGACATGCCATAATTCACATACATTCACGGCTAGAATGCCATAATTCAAAATATGATGACTGTAAACACTAAACAGGATGAGATGATATAACTATATGATGTCTTTATTAAATGGGTTGCCATGCCATAATTCAGATAGATGATGTGTATGTACTATGTAAACATGATGGCATGATATAATTCAAATATATGATTTATATAGTAAGTAAGTAAGCAGATGGCAATCCATATATGATGTAAAAACTAAGCAATGCAAGACAACATGCATGACATGGGTAATATAACCCTACCAAGTTTGAGCATAGACCTCAGGGGGGAAATAGGACTGGCCATCAGTCTCTGAATCCTCCTCTGAGGAGATCTCTCTAACCAGCAAGATGTCTGCTTCAGCAGGTAGCATTGTCTGCTCTGAATACCTTGTTTTCACTCCAGATACTTCCATCACCGCTTCAAATGGCTGATGCACAGGAATAGTAGTTGAATATACAAACGTTGTCGACAAATGGAACACGTAATACAAAAAAAATGATAGCATGATATAATTCACATACATGATGATTGGCTAAACAGCATGGCATTGCATAATTCACATACATAATGCCTTTGCAACAAGATAGCATTATATAATTTCTTGCAACAAGATGGCAATGCATAATTCACATATATGGTAGTTAGACACTGAACAGGTGGCATTCACACAAAGCATGTCTAAACTAATCAAATGACATAGCAATGCGAGACACCATACGCACGATATGAGCAACATAACCCTGCCGAGTTAGAGCATACACTTCGGGGGGGGAATAGGACTGGTCATCTGTCTCTGAATCCTCCTCTGAGGAGCTATCCGTAACCAGCGAGATATGTGCTTCATCAGATAGCATAGTCTGCTCTGAAGACCTTGTTTTCACTCCAGAATTTGCCATCACCGTGTCAAATGGTTGATGGACACGAAGAGCAGTTGAATGTACTAACATTGTTGACAAATGTAATATGTAACGGAAAAGAAGGATGATGTGATATAATTTACATATAAGATGACTGGCTAAGCAGGATGGCATTGCAAAATTCACATATATGATGCCTGGCTAAACAAGATGGCATTGCATAATTCACATAAATGATGAATAAACTAAATAGATGGCATTCGCACAAAGGATGTCTAAACTAAGTAGATGACATATTTGATGTATAAAGTAAGCAATGCAAGACACCATATGCATGATATAACGAACATCAGCATGCCAAGTTAGAGCGAAGACCTTAGGGGGTAAATAGGAGTTGTCTTCTCCTTCTGAATCCCCCTCAGAACAGATATCTTCCTCTCGATTACAATCTGAAATGCGTGGAGGGGGGGCTACCTTTGCGCCTACCATGGAGTGACGTCTGCATGAAATTTTATTGACACACAAGGCTCGTCTCTTTTGCTCTACATGTTCGGTTCCATTGTTTACAATAACTGTCATGCATAGGAATAAAACATAGTGATATTATGTGAGGAGTGCATGCAGAAATCCAGAGTGATGGTAGCAACCTGTGGATAGACCCAAAACCAATAATAGCAGGCAGATAATGGCTTCAGTTAAAAAATACAGACAATGGCTTCTTTACTGTTTGTTTCCCACCCAACATGAAACTCATTGTAGACACCGGAGATTAACCAAATAGTAGATAGATACTATTGATAGCAGCCTCGATATGTACCCCACAACCATTTAAAAACTCAAGTTTGACCATTAGTTTGGAGCTGACTTAGAGTCTAATCGGTGAACAGGACGATAAAGTAGCATGTAATATTAAGCGATGCATAACATAAGCAGACACGAAAGAGTGCGACCTCTCTTGCAGACCCGTGTAGTCCTCGAGGTCATCTACTCGGTTGATGATGGTAATGCAAATTTCATGGCTGCCAGCGGCAGGGAACAAGATCTGAGGCGGAGAAAGACAGTCTGGAGGCCGGATCCCTGTTGTGCTGAACCCTTCTGTCGTTGGAGCAGCTGAGCTGGGGTGGATGACGGTGCAGCAGGAGCGGGACAAACCACGCAAGATTTTCTTTGACAACTATCTGTAAGAGAAGTAATTATGTAAGGGCTCGTTTGAATTGGAGGATTCCAACAATGCAAGGATAGGAAATAGACAGGAATAGGATAGGAATGCACGTGCAAAATAGAGAATTTAAAAACACAGGATTTCTGCCAATCTATGTGTTTGATTCACAACAATTGGAAGATCACAGGATGCAAAGAAGCATGGTGAGATTAAGTCAAACCACAAGAAAATGTAAGGTTATAATGCTATTATGCTACTATCTCTTAGTCTTGTGCTTCATGAATAGGAATTTGAAAAGGAGGACAAGTGAAAATTAAAATTCCTACATTTTTTCTTTCAAGGAGACACTAAAGGAACAAATCCGTGTGCTTAGTGGACAATATGTATAACATGTAGAGTAAAAAAGAGATGCAACAAGTGTACAACCTCTTTGGCGAAGCCATGTCGATCTCAGCGTGATTGGGTTGGCCGGTGAGGATGCTCCGGCTGACTTTGCTGTCGGAGGAGGGGAAGAAGATCTTAGGCGTGTGGAGATGGAGCCCGAGGTACTGCTCCGCTGTGATGGAGGGTTTCATCGTTGGAGCAGCTCCGGTGAGTTGTACGACGCCGAGGCTGAAGCAGGACAAGAGAGACAACGAACAACGTTAACCTGAGTGGAATTCTAATAGCATCTCCAATACATGATGTAAAATACATAACCATAAAGTGCTAGATGTAAATACATCAGCCGCTCATCTCTGAACTTAACTGTCGAAACTGAACTTAACTATCGAAGCTGAACTTAACTGTTGAAACTGAATTTTACTGTCGAAACTGAATTTTGCGGTCGAAACTGAATGCACTAGCAAGGTGAGGCTACACGTCGGTCGACTGACTTTTTCATCTCTGGTCAGTCGATTTTGCAGCCGTTGGATACGAAATCAAGGGCCTGCGGTTCATCTTCAACCTCCACCCCCCTGAGCCGCCAGCCAACACCGACCAAACAGCAGCCCCTCGCCGCTCGCGGCCGGCGGTGCGCCGCCCCGCCCGCCCCAAAAACACTCCCCACCACCGGTCCGCCGCCGCCCCGGCCATCCCTCTAGGCCCCCCCGTGCCGAGCTTTTTCTCCAGCGGTCCCACGCCACCGCCTCGCCAACGCCCCGCCACCGCCGGCGACCACCGCCCCCATCCTAAACCCTAAGATAGATAGTGGGGTACCTCTCCGGCGAGCCCCCTGTCGGTGTCAAAATTGGCGGATCTCGGGTAGGGGGTCCCGATCTATGCGTCTTAGGCTAATGGTAACAAGAAGCGAAGGACACAATGTTTACCCAGGTTCGGGCCCTCTCGATGGAGGTAAAACCCTACTTCCTGCTTGATTAATATTGAAGATATGTGTAATACAAGAGTAGATCTACCATGAGATCGTAGAGGCTAAACCCTAAGAGCTAGCCTATGATGGTATGATTGTAGTTGTGATCGGCCTTCTAAGGACCATGCTCTCCGGTTTATATAGACACCGGAGAGCTAGGGTTTACATGGAGTCGGTTACAAGGAAGGAAACATAATATCCGGATCGCCAAGCTTGTCTTCCACGCAAAGGAGAGTCCCATCCGGACACGAGCCGAAGTCTTGAGTCTTGTATCTTGACGCTTCTATAGTTCGGACGATGAATACAGTCCGGCTGTCCGGATACCCCCTTATCCAGGACTCCCTCAGTAGCCCCTGAACCTGGCTTCAATGACGATGAGTCCGGCGCGCAGTCTTGTCTTCGGCATTGCAAGGCGGGTTCCTCCTTCTGAATACTCCAAGGTTATCATCGAACACGTAGACCGTGTCCAGATCTGCAAAATGATCTTCACATACCACCATAGAGAGAATGATACTCCAGCTGACAACTTTTAGACGACGTGACATGCCGTTATAGCCAGGTCATTATTCAAACCGTTTTTTCACAACCAGCCACAGCGCGCATTGCGAGGCGGTTTCCTTGACATGTCTTGTCAAAGCAGAGATCATGTCCCCTTATCACGGGATTCTCATCAATAGGGTATGGGTAATCCCCCCGTGCCATCAATCGTGCCGCTTGGGAAGTAAGCGATTCTCATCAGGCTAGTGGGGAGGCGCTCCACTTTCGTCGCCTCTATAAAGAGATAAGAGTTCCCCATTTGCACCCACGCCTTCTTCGTCCTCTGCCCACTCTTGCCTCCTCGAGCTCCAGCGCCCTAGTCCAAGTCTTCTCTGCACAGCTAAACATGTCCGGAACAGGAGGCAAATGGGTGGCTTCCACCGTGAAGGAGAAGAACATCACAAGTCTTCGGGCGGCTGGATACTTGACCGCAGACATTGCGCACCGGCTACCAGACGACGGGCAGGTCACTCCAACTCCAGGACCCCACGAGAGGGTCGTGTTCCTTGCCCACTTCATCTGTGGACTGGGGTTTCCACTCCACCCCTTCGTCCACGGGCTCATGTTCTACTACGGGCTAGATTTCCATGATCTAGCCCCAAACTTCGTCCTCAACATCTCGGCGTTCATCGTCGTGTGCGAGGCTTTCCTCCGCATCAAGCCCCATTTCGGCTTGTGGCTGCAAACCTTCTACGTGAAGCCGAAGATCGTGAGCGGCCAGCAGGCGGAGTGTGGAGGAGCCATGGTGGGCAAAATGCCTAACGTCACCTGGCTTGACGGCTCCTTTGCAGAAACCGTGAAGGGGTGGCAATCGGGTTGGTTCTACATCACCGAGCTGCGCGACGCTGACTGGACGGCGGCCCCCGAGTTCCGATCCGGAACTGTCGGATTTCGGGTTCCGGCAGACCCTCTAGGTTCGAACACTGGGGTGCGCACGGAGATCTCTCCCTCTAACTACCTGCACCTCGCCGCCTCGCTAGGATCTAAGCTATGAAAGGAACAACACAAGAGACACATGGTTTATACTAGTTCGGGCCACCATTGTGGTGTAATACCCTACTCTAGTTTTTGGTGTGGTAGATTGCCTCTTGGGCTGATGATGAACAATACAAGGAAGAACAGCCTCGCGAGGATCTGTTCTTGGCTGGTGCGATGAACTGCTAGGGGGAGTTCAGTCGCTCTTTCTGCTGGTTTCAAGGTGATCCTCCTACCTTGTGGGTGGCTAGTCCTATTTATAGGCAAAGGCCCTGGGCCTCTTCCCAAATATTGAGCGGGAAGGGCGCCAACAATTGGCCATTTTGAAGGGGAACATCCAGTACACTTATCCTGACTAAAGTTGGTCCTTACCTGTCAAAGGCTCTGGTGGTGATGCCGGCTTGGGCTCCACAATGACTTCCTTCCTGCCGTTGCGACGGTCTTGGTCTTGTTGCACCGAAACAGATGCCTTTGCTTGATGCTCTCGCCTGCGCTTGCTCCCTTTGCACCAAAGACGAAAGGAGGACATTGCGCAGGTTGGCGCCCGCCTGGCGCCCTTGGTCATCATGGCTTGCATCATGGGAACCTCGTGAGGTACCCCGCCTTGATCTCTCCGCCTCCTCGCGAGCCAGCCTGACGAGGCCGTGCCTGAGGAAACTTCCTGTCATCCACCCTGCGAGGCTTGGCCCCTCGCGAGGGTCTTGAGCTCGTGCTAATGAAGATGGGCCGTGCTGGGCTGCCCCTTGAGCCATGCTGTAGGCCACAGGCAGGCAAGTCTGGGGACCCCCTGTCGGTGTCAAAACCGGCGGATCTCGGGTAGGGGGTCCCGAACTGTGCGTCTAGGAGGATGGTAACAGGAGACAAGGGACACGATGTTTTACCCAGGTTCGGGACCTCTTGATGGAGGTAAAACCCTGCGTCCTGCTTGATTAATATTGATGATGTGTGTTACAAGAGTAGATCTACCACGAGATCAAGGAGGCTAAACCCTAGAAGCTAGCCTATGGTATGATTGTTGTTCGTCCTACGGACTAAAGCCATCCAGTTTATATAGACACCGGAGAGGGCTAGGGTTACATAGAGTCGGTTACAATGGTAGGAGATCTACATATCCGTATCGCCAAGCTTGCCTTCCACGCCAAGGAATGTCCCATCCGGACACGGGACGAAGTCTTCAATCTTGTATCTTCGTAGTCTTGGAGTCCGGCCGATGATGATAGTTCGGCTATCCGGAAACCCCCTAGTCCAGGACTCCCTCAGTAGCCCCTGAACCAAGCTTCAATGAGACGAGTCCGGCGCGCATATTGTCTTCGGCATTGCAAGGCGGGATCCTCCTCCGAATAATTTATAGAAGATTGTGAACACCAGGATAGTATCCGGCTCTGCAAAATAAATTCCACATACCACCGTATAGAGAATAATATTTACACAAGTTCAATCTGCTGACGTATTTGGTGGCGTGACATCACACCACTACCAAGCCTTTACTCGAATTGTTTTTATTGTACCACCTCAGCACGTCTAGCGAAGCGGTTTCCCTGGCACGTCTTGTCGAAGCAGAGATCGTGTTCCCCTTATTCCAGGATTCCCATCAATACGGACGTGGGTAACCCAACCGCGCCAGTTGCAATGCCCCCTCCATCGAAGGCGGGTTCCAAACAGTCACGGGGACGGCTCTTGGTATTCTTCCTCTTTATAATGAGACCAAGGCCAGTTCTTTTTCTTTAATCCTCAATCAAATCTGCCCCTCGCCCCTGAGTTCCAACACCCAGGGCTCCAGATTCGGGTACCTCCAACCTTCGACAATGTCTGGCGCCGACCTACGAGGCCGGTGGATGCCCTCTTTCGTCACGGAAGAAGACGTGCTAAAGCTGAGAGACGCCAGGTACTTGACCTATGAGATTTTGCATAGGTTGCCTGCCCGAGGGCAAGTTATTCCTACTCCCGAGCCCGGCGAGAGCGTTGTGTTCGTGTCTCACCTCCGTCAGGGTTTAGGCTTCCCGATGGATCCCTTCGTGAGGGGGCTCATGTTTTACTATGGGCTGGAATTCCATGACTTGGCTCCGGAGTCCATCCTGCACATCTCATCATTCATTGTCGTTTGCGAAGCCTTCCTCCGCACTACCCCTCACTTCGGCTTGTGGCTCAAAACCTTCAACGTGGAGCCGAAGATGATTGAGGGGCGTCAGGCAGAGTGCGGTAGGGCAGTTATAAGCAAGAGGGCCGATGCTCCGTGGCCCGAGGGCTCTTTTCAGGAGGAGCTCGGCTCGTGGCAACAGCAGTGGTTCTATATCACCTCTCCAAGGGGCAGCAGGAAGAAGCCGCCGCCCGTCTTCCGCTCGGGCCCTCCACAACGGCTGACGTCATGGGTCAACAAGGGGCTTAACTGGGGGCAACCAAAGATGTACCCCTGTTGCAGGACCGGATTCGAGACCTCCAAGAAAGGGAGATTAATCTGGTGGTGGTGGCACAGGTGATCCTGATCCGGCGCCTTCTGCCCTGCAAACGTCGCCCCCTCCGCCTGTGGGAATTTAATCCAGAGGGGCCACGAGCTCTCCAACACTTCATGGGTTTGACACCCGCGGAGATGTACAAATTGTTCTTCGGATCGCAAGAGATGCGTCCGGACTTGACCGAGGATGCCGGCCTAAGCTGCAATCGCCTGGATACTCAAGTAAGAAGCCCTGTGTCTGGACATATTGTCTATTTATTTATCATGGGTTTGCCTTTTAACCAGCTATCCCTTGGACAGGAGTGGATAGCGCAAGCAAAACTGATACAGTGTCCTGCCCCCCTCCCTGAGACCACGCCGGATCCCGTGTTAGTAAAAATGTTGGAGTTCGCGCCTTCGGAGGAGGGCGAAGGGGGGCACAGGGAAACTACCACCTCCACCAAGGAGGCTTTCAGTAAGGGAGGAATCGAGATTCCCTCCTTCCAGGGGGAGAAGAGGACTGCTTCCGAAGACCCGGAGGCCAAGGCCTCAAAGCGGGGAAAGAAATCTGCACCGGAAGGTCCCATGCCGGGAAGGGCCCCGGCCGCACAGTCTCCCCATAGGAATCAACCCTCCAGCGAGTCGTAAGTAAAAAGGGGGAATTTTGTAATTGGGACCGCCCCTATATTATTTCCAAAGGTAACCGAAGTTTTCACCTTGTAGTTCGGATCTCAGCCCATCTCAGCAGAGCTCAACTTCGGGGGACCTTCGTCCGGAGATGATGGAAAGCGAGACGCCTCCATCTGCCGTCCCGTCGGGCGGGGCGGACAACCCTGAGGTGTCTTCGCAGAGGGTCTCCCTGAGTCCGGCGGGGCCGGAAAGTCTGGCACCCATTGGAGTACGGCCGGTGGAGCTGCAGGATCTGCTCAAGAGGGCATCTATCTCGGAAGATCACCGCATATTAATGAGTATGGTGATTGAAAGGATCTCATCCGCCGTGAGCGGGTTGTATGAGGCCGTCGGAAGCTTGCTGACGGGGTTTGAGGTACGCAAAAAATGACATACCTTTTGATAGTTTTGCACATGAAGTGCGCCCTGTATAGATAGTAGCCCGTGAGACTTGGTATGCTGTCGAAAGCGATAGCGTGCCAAGGATCATAATCTTAGTTATATAATGTCGCCTTTCCTATGCAGGTGGCAGAACGTTCGGTGGCCAGCCGGACTGATGGAGTTGCCGAACTGAAGAGGCAACTCGATGTTGCGGATGCTGACATCGCACTGGTTAATAAACGACTTAACGAGTCGCAAGGTAGGTGGTTGCTACGCGGTTGCCTAGTAAGGGAGTTGGTGCTCGTTCCTTACAATTTGTATGCTTGATGCAGGTGGCACCGCTGCTGTGGAAGATCTTCGAGCAGAGCTTGCTCGAGCCAAGGAGCAAGCCAGGATAAGTGATGCGGCTGCCTTGAAGGCAGCAGAAAAGCTAAAAGCCGAAAAGGCTGCTCACTGCCGATGCAGGGAAGAGTTGGCCGGAATGGCCTTGAAATTAAAAGATGCTACCGACCGTTGTGAGGTTCTTGAAGGAGAACGCCGAGTGGAGCAAGAGGGCCTGAAGAAGGCCGGCGCTGAAGTCAAGGATGCCCGGAGTGAGATGCGGGCTATGAAGGAGGAACTGCATCAGGCCAGAGACATTGCGGCTGGAAAGCACTTTCTTCTGCCTAGGAAGTTCACGGATCCGAAGTATGCTCAGCTGGGCCAGTTGTGTGGTGCGGAGGATCCTTATCTGGATTTGGCAGCGAGTGCGGCGGACGCAGTTGTGCACTTCCGAAGCCAGAAGGATCACGAAATGGAAGAGCTTTATTGGTCTCAATTCCATAGTCCGGAGCGTCCACTTCCGTTGACTGATCGGCTGGCTGAGTGGGCTGAGCTGAATAGATTGTCCGGACTTGCCATGATGGATGTGGTCACTCATCTGTGGCCGGAAAGGCCCAAGCTGAAGAGTTATTTTGGCTTGTTGCAGCAATTCCTTGGGGCGGTGCCGCATATCAAGGCGATGAAGTGGTCGGCATGCATAGAAGGTGCACGGATGGCTCTCGCCCGTGTGAAGACATACTGGGCGGACATGGATGCCACCTTTGTTGCATCCCGGGGTTCGGACAAGAGCCGATTACTCGCCGAGCACTATTTTGAGGAAGTCCTGCAGGGCGCTCATTTAATAGAGTCGTAGTGCTCGAAAGATGTCATGTTCAAATGACGTGTATGATTTGTGAGATCATGTTTATAATGCAATTGCTTTTTATACTTGTGCGTTCAAGTATTGAACTATCTCCTGTGCGGCCGTATATGTATGAATAACCTGAAAGTTGCAGTCTTTGGCTTCAGCCCCCACGCACATGGTGCGGGGGTGTTTGCAAAAAAAGAAAAGTGCTTTTTCACACTTAATCCAACGTCTTGGTCCTTTGAAGGAGGTGATAGCATAGCAAACTAGGCAACCGGACTATAATGCTTTATCACTTTCACTTAGCCATAGGAGCTTGATGGTGGGGCTACTATATAGCCCCTAGAGGCACCGCACTCTCCGAACTTGGGGCGCGTATGTGCCTGACCGGGAAGCGGTCCTTCTTCAAAGCGGAGGAATTCTAAACATTCCCATAGTCGATCGAGTGGTTGACCAGTCTCTCGCTGTATCATGACAGTCGGTTTTCGGCTTTCTCTACTGAGGCGCTCGCCCGGCCGAACCGGGGCACAATCGCAGTAGTTCTCCTGGTGCCGCGTTAGCCGATGGAGCGGAACGTAAGGCAGCAAAACACAGGAGCCGGGCAAACCCAACATTTGACCAAAGACATGATTCGGAGCTTATGCATATAAGGCCTAACTCGAGACGCCGAACACTCCCTGAGGTGTTCGGTCTTTATGATACCGGGCAGAACAATGCCCTAAGCCCCTAGTGTCCAGGTACAGGCGAGAACTTCTGACGCAGCCGATGCCAAAACGCCAGCCTCCTCCTCGGTTATGGTAGAAACCCGGGGGATGTGTATCAACAAGAGACAGTAAGAAAGGTTTACGCAGGGTCTTAATCTGAAAAGAATCCTTGCAACGGGTCCCTGCTGCACGTCTGCGCCTGTGTCTCCATTGTGTTGTATCCTGGACGGGTGTAGCACGTGCTTCATCTGTAAAAGAGAAGGACTTAGTTTGGAAGAAATATCGTGCAAAGGTTGTATTTAAAATAAAGTATAATTTCGAAGATGAATAAAGTTGAGCTTTATTGGCTCTCATCGTTTATACGCGCAGCCCCTTGTAAAGGGGTATGCGGCTGGGAAGCCCCTTGTTTATTTACGCCAGACTCGCCTAACCGTGTCCGAGGTCTGAATGACCTGTTTTTAGGGGCTTTGACCTGCAAGGTCGGATTAGTGTGTGGCTGTCAAGGCGGCCTCACATTCTCCGTGGTCGAGGAACACTTGGAGTTACTCTTTAATGAGATTATGCCGCGTGGACCGGGCATTTTAGGCGTAAGAGACGCGTAATGTGTTATTGCATTAAAGCGGGCGAAAGCTTCGCGTCCCAGTAGTGCTTTGAGGGCCACTGTGAAATGTGGCGGTATGGAGAGTGAGCTTTTCGCGACGGAGGTTGTCGGATGAACCGGACACAACCTCTAGTGGTACAGAGCTTGTTCAATTGGGTTAAAGGTCTGGCATCACTCCTTTGAAGGAAGTACCGCTACGGCGAATTTTGGTAGGGTCTATCCCTAGTCTGCGGATGGTGTCCTGGTATGGCAGGTGCCGCACTGTGTTTTTGTGTTATCACATGAAGTGAGTGCACTATTTTGACTTCTAGTGGGAAAGTCTTCTGTTTTCCGGCGTTCTGCTTGTGGGGTTCGTCGTCGTCTTCGCTTGGTGTGTCGAGCCCCTTGCGTTCGGCGTTAAGTCGGCCGGACTGTTTGAAGACCCAACAATCTCTGTGGGTATGGTTCACAGGCTTCCCGGAGGTACTATGTATTTCACATAGCCTATCCAGAATTTTGTTTAGGTTGGATAGCTCGTCACTGTTGTCCTTGAGGGGCAGTGTTTTGTTATTCGGCCGAGATCTTTTGAATCCGGCGTTGACCGCCGTGCTATTTGGGCCATTTTCCTTATTCCGGCGCTGATCTTTTCTGCGTCGTGATTTCCCATTTCCATCCCTGACTTTGGATGTACTCGGGTCGCTGGTGCTGCATCTAGCCAGCCAGCTGTCCTCCCCTGCGCAAAAGCGGGTCATGAGGCTTGTGAGTGCGGCCATTGTTCTTGGTTTTTCCTGGCCGAGGTGTCTGGCGAGCCATTCGTCACGGTCGTTGTGCTTAAAGGCTGCTAAGGCTTTGGCGTCCGGACAGTCGACTATTTGGTTCTTTTTGGTGAGGAACCTGTTCCGGAATTTGCGTGCTGACTCTCTGGGCTGTTGAGTTATGTCACTTAAATCATCTGCATCTGGAGGGCGGACATAGGTCCCTTGAAAATTTGCTCGAAACGCATCCTCGAGCTCTTCCCAACTTCCAATTGTATTTTCTGGGAGGCTTTTGAGCCAATGCCGAGCTGGCCCTTTGAGCTTGAGGGGTAGGTATTTTTATGGCATGGAGATCGTCTCCTCCAGCCTTATGTATGTGTAGGATATAATCCTCAATCCAGACTCCGGGGTCTGTTGTTCCATCATATGCCTCTATGTTTACGGGATTGAATCCCGCTGGAAATTCATGATCCAGTACCTCGTCCGTGAAACATAGTGGGTGTGCAGCGCCCCTGTATTTAGATGTGCCATTGTCTTCAAACGCTCGGCGGGTTGTGTTGCTTCCTGGAGTCTTCTTTTTTGGCCGATAGATAGACCTGACCGGGTCATCCTTTTTCTGAGGATTTTTATGCTGATCGTGTGCCGGCTTGTGTGTGGAGCCCCTTGCTGTTCTTAGCCTGTCATCTGGTCGTCTATCCGGCCAGGCGGCCTCTTTCTTTTTTGACTGCGGGGGCCCTAAGGCCTCCTCGTCGAATTCAGGCAACAACTTGCGCTTCGGGTAACTTTTTGCCTGGCAACTAGCATCATATTTATCTGCCGTATTGAGTACTTTGCTCCATTTCATTCTGAGTGCGTCCTCTGCTGTTTTGAGCTTCCGCTTTTGCTTCTTCAAACTTCTTGCAGTAGCGACGAGCCTTTTATGAAGGTTCTTATGCTCTGGTGATGTGTTCGGCGTGAGATCGTCTAGGCCCTTGTTTTCACCGGGGATGGGTTGCTTTGTCTAGTTCACCGTGTTCGGATGATTGCTTGGTTGCGTGTTCGATGTCCACTGCTTCGCCCTGCTCTAGGTCCGGGTCTGTATGGGTGCCGTTTTTATCGAGGCGGGACTTTGGGCGACGCTTGCGTCGCCGTTTTGGTTGTTTGCTGGTGGAGTTGTCCTTCGCCGTGTCCTGTTGTTCCTCATTATCGCTTCCTTTTGGTGTATCCACCATGTACACGTTGTGAGTTGGGGTGGCTTTCCAGTGCCCGATAGGCGCTGGTTCTTGGTCGTCTCCGGCATCGAAGTCTAGCATGTCGGTTGGATCGTCGACAGTGGCTACTAAATGGGTGGTAGGTGGGCATTGAATTTCTTCGTCGTCCGCATCCCAACCGTCCTGACCGCAGTCCGGCCAGGGCTCTCCTGATAACGATAGACACTTTAACGAACTCAAGATGTTGCCAAAAGGTGAGTGTTGGAAGATGTCCGCAGCAGTGAAATCCATGACCGGCGCCCAATCGGATTTGATTGGAGGGGGCGCGGGAGGTTCGGAGTCCGGCAAGGAGTCCGGCACCTCGGAGTCACGAGCTTCATGAGGGACAAGGTCAGTGTTCGGCTCTATCGTCATAGAGGTTGCAGCTCCTGAGGCGGTGTCTAACCATCCGTCCGCGATCTGCGCAGCCGGCTCAGAATTGAAGATCGGGTCGGACTCAAGTGCGGCCTCCAGGGTACTGTCCGGCTGCAGAGCTAAATCATGCCCATCGTGACAGTGCGGCACGCTTGGCTGTGGCCCGAACCCATCAAAGATCAAGTCCCCGCGGATGTCAGCCGTGAAGTTCAAACTTCCAATTCTGACCTGACGGCCAGCGGCGTAGCTTTCGATCTGCTCCAGATGGCCAAGCGAATTGGCCCGCAGTGCAAAGCCGCCGAATATGAAGATCTGTGGGGAGGCGCTCCACTTTCGTCGCCTCTATAAAGAGATAAGAGTTCCCCATTTGCACCCACGCCTTCTTCCTCCTCTGCCCACTCTTGCCTCCTCGAGCTCCAGCGCCCTAGTCCAAGTCTTCTCTGCACAGCTAAACATGTCCGGAGCAGGAGGAAAATGGGTGGCTTCCACCGTGAAGGAGTAGAACATCGCAAGTCTTCGGGCGGCTGGATACTTGACCGCAGACATTGCGCACCGGCTACCAGACGACGGGCAGGTCACTCCAACTCCAGGACCCCACGAGAGGGTCGTGTTCCTTGCCCACTTCATATGTGGACTGGGGTTTCCACTCCACCCCTTCGTCCACGGGCTCATGTTCTACTATGGGCTAGATTTCCATGATCTAGCCCCAAACTTCGTCCTCAACATCTCGGCATTCATCGTCGTGTGCGAGGCTTTCCTCCGCATCAAGCCCCATTTCGGCTTGTGGCTGCAAACCTTCTACGTGAAGCCGAAGATCGTGAGCGGCCAGCAGGCGGAGTGTGGAGGAGCCATGGTGGGAAAAATGCCTAACGTCACCTGGCTTGACGGCTCCTTTGCGGAAACCGTGAAGGGGTGGCAATCGGGTTGGTTCTACATCACCGAGCTCCGCGACGCTGACTAGACGGCGGCCCCCGAGTTCTGATCCGGAACTGTCAGATTTCGGGTTCCGGCAGACCCTCTAGGTTCGAACACTGGGGTGCGCGCGGAGATCTCTCCCTCTACCTACCTGCACCTCGCCGCCTCGCTAGGATCTAAGCTATGAAAGGAACAACACAAGAGACACATGGTTTATACTAGTTCGGGCCACCATTGTGGTGTAATACCCTACTCTAGTTTGTGGTGTGGTGGATTGCCTCTTGGGATGATGATGAACAATACAAGGAAGAACAGCCTCGCGAGGATCTGTTCTTGGCTGGTGCGATGAACTGCTAGGGGGAGTTCAGTCGCTCTTTCTGCTGGTTTCAAGGTGATCCTCCTACCTTGTGGGTGGCCAGTCCTATTTATAGGCAAAGGCCCTGGGCCTCTTCCCAAATATTGAGCGGGAAGGGCGCCAACAATTGGCCATTTTGAAGGGGAACATCCAGTACACTTATCCTGACTAAAGTTGGTCCTTACCTGTCAAAGGCTCTGGTGGTGACGCCGGCTTGGGCTCCATAATGACTTCCTTCCTGCCGTTGCGACAATCTTGGTCTTCTTGCACCGAAACGGATGCCTTTGCTTGATGCTCTCTCCTGCGCTTGCTCCCTTTGCACCAAAGAGGAAAGGAGGACATTGCGCAGGCTGGCGCCCGCCTGGCGCCCTTGGTCATCATGGCTTGCATCATGGGAACCTCGTGAGGTACCCCGCCTTGATCTCTCCGCCTCCTCGCGAGCCAGCCTGACGAGGCCGTGCCTGAGGAAACTTCCTGTCGTCCACCCCGCGAGGCTTGGCCCCTCGCGAGAGTCTTGAGCTCGTGCTGATGAAGATGGGACGTGCTGGGCCGCCCCTTGAGCCATGCCGCAGGCCACAGGCAGGCAAGTCTGGGGACCCCCTGTCGGTGTCAAAACCGGCGGATCTCGGGTAGGGGGTCCCGAACTGTGCGTCTAGGCGGATGGTAACAGGAGACAAGGGACACGATGTTTTACCCAGGTTCGGGCCCTGTTGATGGAGGTAAAACCCTACGTCCTGCTTGATTAATATTGATGATGTGTGTTACAAGAGTAGATCTACCACGAGATCAAGGAGGCTAAACCCTAGAAGCTAGCCTATGGTATGATTGTTGTTCGTCCTACGGACTAAAGCCATCCGGTTTATATAGACACCGGAGAGGGCTAGGGTTACACAGAGTCGGTTACAATTGCAGGAGATCTACATATCCGTATCGCCAAGCTTGCCTTCCACGCCAAGGAAAGTCCCATCCGGACACGGGACGAAGTCTTCAATCTTGTATCTTCGTAGTCTTGGAGTCCGGCCGATGATGATAGTTCGGCTATCCGGACACCCCCTAGTCCAGGACTCCCTCACCCCCGTTCCCAGAACGACGACAGTAGCCCCCGGGCCCAAGGCGCGCCCGGACTTGGCTGAGCAGAGAAGCGAAGGGGCAAGTGCGAAGCACCACGGGCCCTAACAGCCTGCGGCCTCGGGCGCCGCGTGGCGGTTGGTTGGTCGTGGGTGCCTTAGCAACTGCGTGAATCAACAAAAGAGCGGCACCTGCCTAGGCTTTGCTTCCATTGCTTCCTCCGGTCATTGCCTATATCCCCTTTCTTGCGCCCTTCCTTCCTGCCTCTGAAATCTTTAGATATACTTCGACCGCCTGCCCTAGCAAGACATGGTGCCTCGGCAGACCCCAGCAGGAGCTTAGTACTCACCCGCCTTGGACTCGCTGAACCTGTCGGAGACGAGCCTTGCCCGGGTGCGTCGGATGGTGGCGGCGCAAGGCATCGACGGGGCAGAGGTGTTCAAGGCTGGCTCCGCCCTTCCCGAGGGCCAAGGGAGCATCTTCTATCCGTTCTTCATAAGCGCCATTGCTGCCGGTCTGGTGCCTCCCTTTTCTGAGTTTTTCTTCTCTGTCCTCCGCCATTACAAACTGCAAGCTCTGCACCTCCACCCCAACTTTGTTCTTCTTCTGGCGATCTTCGCCTACTATTGTGAGGCTCACGTCGGGGTGCAGCCCTCAGTGGCCCTTCTGCGCCACTACTTCTCCCTCCGGACCTCTCGTGGTCCCATCTCTGCGTGCGTGAGCTTTGTCGCATATGGCGGCTCCAACGCCATCTCGAAGCCCGGAAAGAGGATTGAGGGCTTCAGGAGCAAGTGGATCATGGTAGATGCTGGGCGCATCCACCCTCGGCTGATTCTGCCCACGGAGCACCCCACGAGCTCCGATGATTGGTCTCGCGCGGAACTCGTGGACCCCCGCGCGAAGCCGGTGCTGGAGAAGACGGATGCAGATCTGAGGCCGGGCAACATGGTGGCAGCGAAGTTGACCGGTGCATCGCTCCTGAGGGAGTTCCTGGAGCACCAAGTCTCCCCGCTTCGTCAGTACTCGCTTCCGCTGTGGAGGCCCCGCCCGAGCCCTGCAGTCTTGGCCGACGAAGATCTGGTCGCGGTCCTCCAATCTTTGGTCGGGGGAGACGTGGTGAGGCTGGAGGGTGCCCCTGTACCCTTGTTCCTTCGAGATGATTGGGAGCAGGCGGTGGACTCCATGCCCGTCTTCAATGGGGACGGGCCCGTGCCCACGGAGGTTCCCGAGGCCCCGGTGGCCCTGGCGGCGGTGGACGTGTCCTCCGGCAATTCCAGCGAAGAGGAGGAAGAAGAGGAGCGGGAAGAAGGGCCTGACTCCGAGGCTACCGACAGGGAGTCGAGAGCGCCCCTCCCCCGGCGCAGGTCCCGCGCTTTCCGCCTCTTCCCGAGCAACGACGAGGATGGCGACGAGCGGGGCGGCGAGAGCTTGCCCCCGATCCTGAAGAAGGACAGGACTGGGCTGGTCCTCCGCGGGTCTTCCCCGGCTCCGAGGCGATCCGCAGACGCGCCTCCTGCTCCCGAGCCTCTCGAGGCTGATCCCTGCAGCCGGCTCTCATGCTTCCAGTATGGCCGGAGGTTGCTCGAGCTCGCGAGCGATGACCAGTAAGTGCTTGATTCTTGTTTTATTCCCTGTTTTGTCGCTGAGGCTTGACGTCTGTATCTCTTGTCTAGGCTGGCGCCTGCGGCGAAGAAGCTGAAGGGGGCTCCTGAGGTTCCGTCTGGGGCAGCGCCTCTGCCTGCGAAAGAAGGTGTCTGCAAGGCACGGGCCTCTCCTGCCTGGTCATCCTCACGAGGCCTGGTGCAGCTGGCTGGGGCGAGCTCAGCCCCCATGGCCCAAGCGACTCCTGAGGTATCCTTACCTGATGCCACCGCCACAGCTGTTGGGGCGCAGATGGTCCCGCCTCAGGATACTATGGTTACGCTGCCGTCCTCTCCTCCTACTCCACCAACTGCTGTCTCTCCGACCCCTCCCACTGTCCTGGATCGTGCTACTACTAAACTGGATCGGCTGCGGCAAGATCTTCTGGGCGCCGACCCTCGCTTGGTGGCCGGGCGCTTGGAGCTGGCTTCTGGCTGGATTCGCTCTGACGCTTCGATTCGAGCGGCACTGGTTCAGGCCTCGACGGCTTGCGACGAGGAGAAGCTGGCCGTCCTTGGGGCGAAGGCTGCTCGCGACGCTGCCTTGGGGGGGGTGGACGATGCCCAAGGTCGCTGCAAGGCGCTAGACAGCGAGCTGCAGGGCCTGCAGGACCAGCTTGCCAAGGAGGTCTGCATTCGCCAAGAGAAGGAGGAAGACATGAAGGCTCGCGAGGCGGCTGTCAAGGACCGAGACGCCAAGCTTAACAAGCGCCGTGACCTCCTGGGCGCACTGGAGCAGGAGTTGGAAGCGAGGAAGGTCGAGCTGGACGGCAAGGCGCGGGTCCTCGCCGAGGACCATGAGGCCTTCACTGAGATGGAGGTGAAGTCTCGCACCTTGCTGAGGTCGCTTTACGACAACGGCCTGGAAAGCCCGCTGGCCGGCGCCGAGGACGGCCCCGCCAAGCTGCTCCCCTTCCTGATCCGTGCTCTTGAAGATGTCACCCTTGGCCTTGGCCCTACGGCTGAGGCCGAGGCATGTGCCCTGTCTTCTGCAGCGCTGATGCGGGTCCTTACCCACGTCTACCTTCAAGATCCCGATGTCGACCTCGACAGCCTGCTGGAGCCAGCGAGCGGCGAGCTTGCCGCTGCCGCTGCTGAGGCCGTGAAGGGCCGTGCGGAGGCTCGCTGACGAAGTTCCTGGCCTTCAGCGCCAAGCCGAAGCGAGGCGCTGCCGGTCCTGCGGCTTCACAAGGCGAACCCGCTCCGTGCAGCTCTGCCGCCAACAAATGACTCCGTTGTGGCTCTTGTTCTTCTTTCAGCTCCTGCAACATGCATCATGACTCGGGGAGGCGTTTAAACTTGTGTTTGGTGTTGTGATAACAGTTATGGACTGTAATATTTGCTTTTGAATTCCTTGAGATTTGCGCTTTTCCTTCCTACTTTCTTATGTTCTACACCGGTAGAGCCCGGCCCCACGCATACCTCAACCGTTGTTAGCCCCGACCGAAAACCAGGACGGGACCAAGGAGTGAGGGGCTACGTGACAAGTTAGGCTCCTGAGTCGCGATGCTCAGGAGTCCCCCTTGGCGCATGAATAGCAAGTAGGGAGGTGAGATGTGTGGGTGAATCTACCATTCTACGTCTGCAGAGCCCGGCCCTGCGGATACCTCAACCGCCGTTAGCCTTTCGGAACTAAGGAGTGAGGGGCTACATGGTCAGTTAGGCTCCTGAGTCGCGATGCTCAGGAGTCCCCCTTGATGCTCAAACGGCCTTCGTACCTTGGCTTCGCTCGGGGAGGGACGTGCGACGAACCAGGCCCGAGGGGCCTGGCTGGGTGGCGTGCATCTGGGCGTGACCCAGGCACAGCCCCCGTGCCCAGCCCCCTCGTGCGGCACTCCCGAGGGGAGGCGTTGCAATGAGGCCAAACACTAAGCTCTGGGTTCCCTGAGGTTGATGCGGCCGGGGGCCACCATCAGTTGTTTATCACCAGCACGGAGCATGGCACTTCCGTATGTGTACGGGCATAGCCGCTCCTCGGCAGTGTCGTCAACCAGCGCGGAGCATGGTGCTTCCACTGCTGCATGGGAGGGGGCTCCCCTCCGGGAGGAGCCCCCGGGGCGTGTACAGCCCCACCCTGACACGTGGCTGGCACGGTAGGGCCTGATGAGGTGTATCTGGGCACCCGTGAGCTAGCACGGGACTCACGGGGCCCTACCTCAAGCCAGGTTGCGCCTGGCACTGGGCCTTAACTTGTGATGTGTTCCTGCAAATTTGGTTAGATGCTGACGCTCTATGTCCTCGGGTCCCGGCCCTCGAGCGGGTCTCAGTCGTCGCTGGTATGCCAGGTCGTGATGCCGTGGACAAATCCAGAGGGTGAGGGCTGGAGAGCCAGTAGGAGCCCATGAGTCGCGATGCTCAGGTACCCCCCCCCCCCTTTTAACGTGCAAGCGGCCGACATGAAGGAAGAAGAGGTGCCGTGGACATGCATCAAATAACAAGCATGATGGGTCGAACGCATGGTCCGAAAATAAACGCAAGAGGGGTACATGCCGCTGGGTCTGACCCGAGCGACTTGGGGATGATGCAGCCTGAGGGGCACCCCCAACAAAGTAAGATAGGAACATAAAGTAAAAGGGGATACATGCCACAGGGACGGACCCACGCGGCCTGGGAATAATGCAGCCCTGGGGGCGCTCCCACCTGGAAACGAAACTTGAAGGATGTCACCTGACAGCATTGAAGACGAAGGGGAGTTGAAGTAGGGGACGTCGTGGGCTGCGGAAGCCGATCTTCACGAGCCCCAGGCCCATGAGCCTCGGGAGGTTCCAGAGGCGCTGGTGGCTCCTCGTGGACCATCTCCATCTCCACCAGGACTAATGAACGCCTCGCCTCCTGAGCCTCTAGGATGCTCCCCATGAGGCGTTGGTACGTGGCGGCCGTGTTCGGCAAGCCATAGGGCATGCGAACGTAGCTGTGGGGTGGGCCTTCGTAGCGCCTCGCGCGTGAGGGCCAGAAGCGCTCCTGAGAGGCGGCTCGGTTGAGCCCTGGGATGTCGATGTAGACGCACAACCCACCATCCTCGCCTGGATGGGGAGCTCCGGCGGGTAAGCGGCGGCTGCCACTCATGACTCTTGACTCCTACAACTCCTGCGTGATCTGACTGACGAACTCCTGAGGGTTTGGCCCTCCTTGCCTTGCTCCTTCCTGAGGGAAACGTGCTTTGAAACACACCTCCAAGTGGTCCCCAAGCACCTCCCTCGTGACCTTAGCAAGGTCGGTGGCCCTCCAGGAGGGAGCCCCCGAGCCTTGCTTGAGGAGGGAGTCGGGCGCGTCTTCCTATGCGATAGAAGGAGGTGCCCCTGAGCAGGCGCAGACCCTGAGGGTCCTGCCTCCTGAGGGGTCGGGCCTGGCAATGTTTTTTTTCTTCTTGGGAGCGGTCTCAGGGAGCCTCCCGCTCCCGCGATCTGGGTCTTCAAGTGATGCGGCCTGAAAAGCTCACTCTAGGGAGCACACTGCATCTCTTTCTTCACAAGGCACCGTGATGACTCCACCACTTCCTGGCATCTTGAGGATGTTGTAGCCGTGATGAGTCTCGGCCATGAACTTGGCGAGAGCTAGGTACCCGAGGATGGCGTTGTATGGCAGGCAAATGTGGGCGATGTCGAAGTCAATGAGCTCGGTGCGGTAGTTGTCGCGCGCCCCAAAGGTGACAGGGAGGCAGACCTGCCCAATCGGAACCTTGGAGCCATCGGTGACTCCGGAGAAAGGCTTGGTTGGCTGAAGCTGATTGTAAGGCACTTGGAGATTGTTGAATGTCTCTATGGACAGGACGTTGAGCCCTGCCCCGCCGTCGATGAGGGTCCTGGTGACTTGCACGTTGCTGATGATTAGGGAGCAAAGCATCGGGAGGTCTCCGGCCGTGGCCGCGCACTTGAGCTGATCCGCTGAGCTGAACGTGATGGCGCACGCTGACCACCTGAGAGGGCGCGTGGCTTCGAGCTTGGGGAGGACTGCATTCACTTCGCGGGCGAACTGCTTGAAGATGCGCTGAGAGGCTGGGGCTTGAGCTCCACCCAGGATGCAAGCGATCGTGCGCGGCTCCGGGAAGCCCCCAGCCCCCTCATCCTGATGATGATCCTCGTTTCTCCTTGGCTGCGGCGGCAGAGGAGGGAGGCATGTGTTTCCTTGCGGATGATCCTCACGAGGCTGACCCCTCCAGTCTCCCTCGCGAGGCTGATCCTGCCAGCGATCCTTGCGAGGTCGGTCGCGCCACCCTTGGCGAGGGCTGCGGTCTTCCCAGCGTCCTGCGTTCCTTCCTCCTCCTCGGCCGTAGCCTCGATCGTTGTGGTCGGGCGTCGGCCAGTCCTCCCTTCTCGCATGGCTCAGAGATCTTGATATTCGTTGGTGTTGTGGGTGTGGAGGTCGTGGTACACACAGTACCTGCTGCCCTTGGAAGACTCGGGCTGATCTCTGCCCCGCTTGGTGTCTAGTTCTGCTGCGAGCACGGCAGCCCCCTTGCACTTCACGTCCCTGGCCTTGGATTTCTTCTCTTCTGGGTCTGCGGCTGGCAGCTCGAGGAGGGAAAGGCGCCCTTCCTCAGCCCTGGCGCACTTGGTCGCCAAGTTGAACAGCTCCAAGGAAGTGCACAGATCTTCATGCATCGCTAGCTCCTCCTTCATCTTCACGTCACGCACACCGTCGGAGAAGGCTGAGATGATGTCCTCCTCGGTCACCTTCGGAATCTTGAGGCGTGCGTTGTTGAAGCGCTGAATGTACTTCTACAGGGTCTCCCCTAGTTGCTGCTTGATGCGGCGCATGTCGCTCACGGAAGGTGGCCGGTCGCGAGTACCTTGGAAGTTGGCAATGAAGCGGGTGCGCATCTCGTCCCAGGAGGAGATCGTGCCAGGAGCCAGGTTCAGGAGCCAGGTGCGGGCCCCATCCTTGAGTGCCATGGGAAACCAGTTCGCCATGACCTTCTCGTCTCCGTTGGCAGCTTCGATGCCCAGGTCGTAGAGCTGGAGGAACTCCGCAGGGTCAGCCGTGCCGTCGTAGAGAGGAGGCAGGTGTGGCTTGAACTTGTCGGGCCACGCGACGCTGTGCAGCTCGGTGGTGAAGGCGCGGCACCCTGCTGTGGCCACGGGAGGCCTTTGGTGACGAAGAGCTTGGTCTTGCGGGTCCCCATGCGCTGCAGCTGGGAGCAGCACGGGGTCTTGGCGTGCTGGAATAGGAGCGTGGTCGTGACGGGCCGGAGCAGGGAGCACTCGGGCAGCTTCTTGGGGGCGAGGGACCTCTTGGCAACTCCACTCTTGCTGCGTTGGCGCCGGACGGAGTGGGTTCCGCCCAAGAGTCACGCGCCTTGGGGCCAGGGCGCCTTCTTGAGGGGGAGGCGGCTGAGGCGCCCTCGAAGCTTCGTCGCCCGCGCAGGGCGGGGCGCTGTGCAGTGAGAAGGACGGCGCGGGGGAGCCCCCTGCGGCGCGGACAAGCTCGGCGACGTGGTCGAGCCACTCTTCATAGACGTCGTCAACTGGGTGGTAGCGCAGGAGCTTGTTTGCCGTGGTGAGCTTAGCTCGAGCCTCCATGGTCGCGCGGAGTGCACGGGACAAAGAACCAGCTGGAGCAAGTGAGGGAGTAGCAGTGCGGCCGTCTCGCCTCACGGACGGATGTTGGGACAATGCTTGCTGCTTGTTCCTCGCAGGGCCGGTGGCGGCGTTGACGGCACGTGACAAGGAACGGCAGGGGTGGTCGCCGACGGGGCCCGTCTGGGCGACGCGGGAAGCAAGAGTGGCTCGGCACTCGGCGCGGGCCCGACGAGCGTCTGACATGGATGCGATGGTCGGTGAAGAACAGGGCGGCGGGAGACGAATTCCGGCGCACCCCTACCTAGCGCGCCAAATGTCGGATTCCGGGTTCCGGCAGACCCTCTAGGTTCGAACACTGGGGTGCGCGCGGAGATCTCGCCCTCTACCTACCTGCACCTCGCCGCCTCGCTAGGATCTAAGCTATGAAAGGAACAACACAAGAGACACAGGGTTTATACTAGTTCGGGCCACCATTGTGGTGTAATACCCTACTCTAGTTTGTGGTGTGGTGGATTGCCTCTTGGGCTGATGATGAACAATACAAGGAAGAACAGCCTCGCGAGGATCTGTTCTTGGCTGGTGCGACGAACTGCTAGGGGGAGTTTAGTCACTCTTTCTGCTGGTTTCAAGGTGATCCTCCTACCTTGTGGGTGGCTAGTCCTATTTATAGGCAAAGGCCCTGGGCCTCTTCCCAAATATTGAGCGGGAAGGGCACCAACAATTGGCCATTTTGAAGGGAAACATCCAGTACACTTATCCTGACTAAAGTTGGTCCTTACCTGTCAAAGGCTCTGGTGGTGACGCCGGCTTGGGCTCCACAATGACTTCCTTCCTACCGTTGCGACGGTCTTGGTCTTGTTGCACTGAAACGGATGCCTTTGTTTAATGCTCTCGCCTGCGCTTGCTCCCTTTGCACCAAAGAGGAAAGGAGGACACTGCGCGGGCTGGCGCCCACCTGGCACCCTTGGTCATCATGACTTGCATCATGGGCACCTCGTGAGGTACCCCGCCTTGATCTCTCTGCCTCCTCGCGAGCCAGCCTGACGAGGCCGGGCCTGAGGAAGCTTCCTGTCGTCCAATCCGCGAGGCTTGGCCCCTCGCGAGGGTCTTGAGCTCGTGCTGATGAAGATGGGCCATGCTAGGCCGCCCCTTAAGCCACGCCGCAGGCCGCAGGCAGGCAATTCTGGGGACCCCCGTTCCCAGAACGCCGACAGGAATCCCTATGCGGCTCACCTCCTGGGAACAGAAGGGCCTGCTGTGGGGCAAATCCACAGAGCTGACCGGACTCACAAACTGCATCAAGGGCATGAAGAGAAAGAAAATCAAGCTCGTCAATGTGATCCAGGTCATGCTCATTCTCCTAATTCTGCCGTGCCAAAGGCGGGCATTTAATCTGTGGGAGTTCGATCCAGCCGAACACCAGACGCTCCAAAGGCTCTACGGCATGAAGCACAAAAATGCGTGGAAGGTGATGTTCAAAGCCTCCGAAGTACCTCCTCTCCTATCCGAGGACCGTGGGTTCCACACCACGCGGTCTCCTAGTCAGGTGAGTTTTCGGGCTGCCACCGGATTCGGTTCTTCCCGATACATCGTGGGGAAACCTTTTAAGTAATCATGCGTATTTGTTTACGACTGGGTGGAGATAGCGGAGCAGATTAATTGTCCGGCTCCGTTGCCGGAAAGCCTAGCCAACGATCTTCTGACAAAGATGCTGGTTCCGTTGCCCTATAAGGGGCCAGAGAAGAAGGCCGATAAGAAGGCCCCGGGGACCCGAAAGAGTTCCCGGCGTAAGGCTGCACAAGCCTCGTCCGAAGACGACGAGGCGCACTCCTCCCCCGAAGGGGAAGAAAAAGAAGAGGAGGAGGCCTCCCCATCCGGAAAGGATAGGGAGTCTGAGACGGCAGACCAGGGGACCAGGAGAGGTCCCCGGTGCAAGGCCGTCATACCCCTGTCGTCTGATGACGACAAGGCAGATTCTTCCCGCGGAAGCGGGGAGGAACAAGAAGAAGTTCCACCTCCCCGTACTGGGGGAGGAAAAAAGAGGAAGGCCGTCCCGGAAGGGGAGGCTGGGGCGTCCAAGAAGGGAAAAGCGTCCCTTTCGGACTACTCCACCACCGCAGCCGATAGCGAGGAAGGGTGGCTGCCCAGGAAGAATCCCCTGGTGCGATCGTAAGTATCCGCACTCAACCGTAATTTCACTTTATAGTTTTGTTATAACGCCGAACTTGTATGCAGTCCGGCCAGGGCCCATCCCGAGGCATCGTCTTTGGACGTGTCCCTGAGTGAGTCAGCAATGAACTCACTTCCGACGGCCAACACTCCTCAGCCTGCGGATGACACGGAAGTGTTATCCCAAAGGCTCCCGACGATGGCGGAGGTGGCCCTGGAGGCGCCTCAAGGCGGCGTCCCAGGCGTCGGACTCGCGGGGTTCAAGGTCCCCGCGGACCGTGTCGATGAGAGCCACGGCAAGCCGGGCTCTCAGCCGAACACTGTTCCGGAGCCTTCAGTGGTTCCGGACTTAGGCGGGCAGCCCCTCGTTATGGAGGGAGGGTCGTCTGTATCAAGGACTTCCGTTGCGCCCCAGGCACCGGATTGTCTGCTGGAAGTGCTTCGAGGCGCTTCCTTAGATGAAGAGCATCGTACTCTCATGAGTGCGGTGATTTAGAAGGTTTCGTCCACCAAGAGCAGACTAACCGAAGCCTGCACCAGCCTCCTAACAGGCTTTGAGGTAAGCAGTAAAAATATGTGAAGTTGCCACCCGATAGGTAGTAGCCCCTGATACTCTGTTTGGTGTTCGGAAAGAAAAACCAAACGAAGGGTCAATTATAATCCGCAGGAGTCTGACAATAAGTTTGAATTGAAATAAACAGGCTGTGCTGCTGGCCGTTGTTGCTCGCACGACCGAAATCGCCGGCCTAACGCAGGACTTAGAGCGGGCGCAGGGAGAGCTCGGCCTCACGAGGAGGCAGCTCGAGGAGAGCAAAGGTGAATGATTCGCCTCTCTCACATAATGACTAGTAAATAAAATTTGATTACGCTAACAACAAGACGTCGTGATATGGTAACAGAGGCCACCACTGAAGTGGCGTTTCTCAATAAGGCGTTGTCCGAGGCCGAACACAAAGCGGCCTTGGAACTCAAGGAGCGCAAGAAGCAATAGGCCCGAGTGGGTGAGGTACAAGAAGAGCTCTAGGAGCTCGGCAAGAAGCTCGAGTCTGCGGAGCGGGAGCTTAAAGCAAAGGAGGCCGAGCTTGCGAAGGCCCTTACAAATACAAAAGACGCCAAGGCCGAAGCCAAGAGGGCTCAGCAAGAGATCCAGGAGGCCAAGAAAATAGCGGTGGGTAAGAAAGTTTTTATGCAAAGCAAACATGTGGAGGAGGCGTTTCTTTTACTTACTCGAATCCGGAGCTCTCCAGGGGCATTCGCAGACCTGCCACGTACCGTATCAGATGCCGCGGAGTTCTACCATGCCCAAGAGGCGAGCTCAACGGAGAAGTTGTTCTGGTCCCAGTATGCTGGGGCCGAACATGCAACGCCTCTGAGTGACCAACTGAAGCAGTTGGTTGAACTCCACAAGGCGGCCGAAGTGGCTATGAAGGATCTCATAGTCCGGATATGGCCTGGCGAGCTTCTGCCCACCAGCTACTTCAGCCTGATCAAGGAGATGGTGATTCCTGTCCGCGACTGGAAGTCATCAAGTGAACCGTTTGCATTGAGGGTGCCCGCCGGGCCCTTGCCCACGCCAAGGTGCATTGGGGCAAGCTGGATGTAGAGAAGCGGGTGAAGGACGGGCCGCCAGAGGGCGAGCCGCATCGCGTCCCCGAGAAGTATTATGATGGCGTTATAAAGGGTGCTTGCCTCGTGGCCGATGAATGTACCAAAGACATAATTTTTGAATGAATGCACTTCTGTCATGTTTGTAATTTAAAGACGAAGTTATTTGCGCTATGTAGCGCTTTTGTAATTTAAAATATTACCTTCTGTGCGGCTGTTTATCAAATTATGAAAGTAGGCCAGTCGTCGGCTTCCGCCCCCGTGTAACTAGTACAGGGGTGTTTGTGGAAAACCCGGACATTCTTTATCCAAATGTTTGGTCCCTTAAGGAGGTGTCCAGCGCAGCGAACCAGGCAATCGGACTATACGGCTTTATAACCTTCACTTAGCCATAGAAGTCTATGACTTTAAATTTCGGCGAAGCCCCTAGAATCCGGAAGGCCGAATTGGGGCGCTATACATGCGTATATCTGACAAAGCCGAATTAACGCCTAAAGCAGAAAAATCTTTAAGGATTTTAAGACCTCTCAAACAGCGACCAGTCTCTTGCCACATCATGTCGGACAGTTTTGTGCTTTCTCTACTGAGGTGCTCGTCCGGAAGAACCAGGGCACAATCGCAGTAATTCTCCCTGCGGTACCTTAGCCGAATTAACGGAACGTAAGGCACCAAAGCAAGGGAGTCGGGCTATCCCAACCGTAACCCAAGACATGTTTCGGAGTTGATGCATATAATGCTATAAGTTTGGGGTGCCGCACTGTTGAAAGTGTTCGGACTTGACCTGTCGTATTATGGGGTACCATAAGAAGCCCCTGGCAAACTACGCGTACCAAAGTGTACGGATGCAAAATTAAATAGACATTTATAAAAAATGCTCAAATAAAAATAAGTAAGCTGACGCTGTATGTGGTCTCCCATTGATAAATAATACGTTTAAGCGTATGTTTACAATGTATGCTTTAAGCGGAGACAAATAGGATTATTTGGCATATCCTATCCAGGGGCAGGCTACGTACAGATAGATAAAGCAGGAATAACAATCGTAAATAGATTCCACCTGGGTGTTTCCTGCTGTGCCCAAAGCCTGTTGCCTCCTAGGTTTCCTCTCCTATGTAAGTCCGACAATCCGGCTATTCTGGAGAAGCTGCACTAAAGCAGTGTCCTTAAGGGTGAATGGAAAGGTTATGAAGTGATACCGAACTATTGACTGAGCCCCTGATACGCCTCCGCCTGTGCCCATGGTATTTTAAGTGCGTAATTGTGTACGCGTGGCGCGAATGCTGCTTTGATGGGATTTAAGCGGAGGCCAGACTGCTAGTCCTGCTCTTGTTGTGCCTGCTGATCTTGCTGCGGGGTGTTCTACCCTCGCTTGACGGAGCTTGAGAATGTCGTCATCGGATTGGTGGTTTGATGGAGGAGGCCGCATTGTACTTCTACCGCAAGGACCGCAGTATGTTCTTCTGTACGGAGAGAGCGGTCCATATTCCCGTTGACTGTTATGACCCCGCGTGGGCCTAGCATCTTGAGCTTGAGGTATGCATAGTGTGGTACCGCATTGAATGTAGCAAATACGGTTCGTCCGAGCAGGGCATGGTAACCACTGTGAAAAGGGACGATATCAAAGATTAGCTCTTCGCTTCGGAAGTTATCCGGAGATCCGAACACCACTTCCAATGTTATAGAGCCCGTGCAACGGGCCTCTACTCCAGGAATGACACCTTTAAAGGTGGTTTTGGTGGGCTTGATCCTTGAAGGATCAATGCCCATCTTCCGCACTGTGTCCTGATATAGCAGGTTCAGGCTGCTGCCTCCGTCCATAAGGACTCTTGTGAGGTGAAATCCGTCTATAATTGGGTCTAAAACCAATGCGGCTGAGCCGCCATGACGGATGATAGTAGGATGATCCCTATGATCAAAGGTGATCGGACAAGCTGACCATGGGTTGAATTTGGGGACGACTGGCTCCATCGCATATCCGTCTTGCAGTGCTCGGTTCCG
Source organism: Triticum dicoccoides (assembly GCF_002162155.2). Taxonomy (NCBI): domain Eukaryota; kingdom Viridiplantae; phylum Streptophyta; class Magnoliopsida; order Poales; family Poaceae; genus Triticum; species Triticum dicoccoides. The sequence goes on from NC_041393.1 coordinate 482,778,434, forward strand.
TTCCCGCTTGGGGATGTGGGTGGCGTAGATCATGTTGACAGTTTTCACTTGGGGGGGGGGATTTCTTCTGCCCCCCCATCGGACGTCGGGGCTCATCGTCATCGTCAGCCCCTTGTCCTTGTTTTCGGCGTTTATTTTGCCGGCCTGTTTAAAGACCCAGCAGTCTCTATTGGTGTGGTTGGCTGGCTTGTCCGGGGTGCCACGAATTTGGCACGGGCGCTCCAGTATACGGTCCAGACTGGATGGTCCTTGATTGTTACGCTTGAATGGCTTCTTTCGCTGACCGGATTCCGATCCGCTGAATCCGGCATTGACCGTCGTGTCCTCGGTGTTGTCGCCGTTGTTTCGTCGCTTGTGTCTGTTGTGCCGTGGCTTGCCATTATTGTCCCGGACATCTGAAGTTCCAGAATGTGGCTTAGTGCTACTGCGAGCCAACCAGCTGTCCTCCATCGCGCAAAAGCGGGTCATTAGTGTCGTAAGAGCTGCCATGGATTTGGGTTTCTCCTGGCCGAGGTGTTTGGCGAGCCACTCGTCACGGATATTATTCTTGAAAGCCGCCTGGGCTTCGGTGTCCGGGCAGTCGACTATTTGGTTCTTTTTAGTTAGGAACCGAGTCCAGAATTTCCTGGCTGATTCTCCGGGCTGTTGAGTAATGTGGCTCAAGTCATCGGCATCCGGAGGTCGCGCATATGTGCCCTAGAAGTTGTCAAGAAATGCGTCTTCCAGGTTTTCCCAACTGCCAATGGAATTTGTGGGCAGGCTGTTTAGCCAGTGCCGGGCAGGTCCTTTGATCTTAAGGGGAAGATACTTGATGGCATGTAGATCATCTCCACAGGCCATGTGAATGTGGAGAAGGAAATCCTCGATCCATACCGCGGGGTCTGTGGTGCCATCGTATGATTCGATGTTTACGGGTTTAAACCCTTCTGGGAATTCATGATCCATCACTTCATCAGTGAAGCATAGGGGGTGTGCGGCGCCTCTATGTCGGGCTATGTCGCAGCGCAGTCCGGCTGCGTCTGACTGGTTGTATTCGGCCCTGCCGGATTGGCTGTTAGTGTATCCGGTATGACGGTCATCGTCATGTGCTTCGGCGCACCCCCGCGATCCGTAGATCGATCTTGGTTGTCCTGCGGCCTTATCCAGTTTATCGCGCAGGTCCTGAGTATTGCCCCGGGCCGTAGTAAACCGGCGCGGGGGTACAAGCTGGTATTTTGGTTGATATGCCATTTTGTCCCGACCTCGAGGTGGTCGGTCAGTCGTGGGGCGCTCAAGTCTGTATTCCTCGGCTGCCAGGACTTCTGTCCATCTGTCTGTGAGCAGATCTTGATCAGCTTGGAGCTGCTGCTGCTGCTTCTTCAGGCTTCTCGCAGTGGCAATAAGCCGGCGCTTCAAGCGCTCCTGCTCTACGGGGTCTTCGGGTACGCCGAACTCGTCGTCGCCGAGGCTAATCTCGTCTTCAGAGAGGGGCATGTAGTTTCCCTCCTTCGGATACCCGTCTGTTGCCTGTTCATCTGGGTTGTCATGCCCGTCTTCATGTTCGGCCTGCTCGAGGCGGGCTGTTCGGGGTTGTATTCATCGTCGACACCGTCCGGATTATTATTGTCTCCGGTGCCGGTATTGCCTTGGCGGGGCTTGGAGCGGTGCTGGCGACGCCCATGCTTTGCTTTCTTCTTGGAGGGGTTATCTTCTGTTGCCTCATCGCCGTTGGTTTCTTTCGGAGTGTCCACCATATATATATCATATGAAGAGGTGGCTGTCCACCGCCCTGTGAGCGGTGGCTCCTATATGTCTCCTGCATCGTTGTCCATACCGTCGATGTCTTCGAAGTCAAAGTCGAGCACGTCGGTTAAATCATCGATCGTGGCGACGAAGTGGGTGGTGGGTGGGCAGCGAATTCCTTCATCACCTACTTCCCACTCAAGCCGGACATAGTTCGGCTCAGAGCCTCCTGATAGAGAGAGAGACTTTAATGAGTTCAGCATGTCGCCAAAAGGCGAGTGCTGAAAGACGTCCGCAGCGGTAAACTCCATCACCGGAGCCCAACCTGGCTCGGCTAGCTCGAGAGTGTGCGGGCCAGGGCCAACTGCCGGATACGAGTCCGGGGGCCCGGGGTTACGGGTCTCTACAGAGGTGAGACCCGTGTTCGGCTCCAGCGTCGATAAGTGTGCGGCCTGCGGGGCGGGGTCCAGCCCTCCGTCAATAGGCAACACAACCTACCCTGGATTTAGATCTGGGGCTGCTTCGGGGATGATGTCTCGGGTACTGTCCGACAGCAGGTCTAGGCTGTGCTCATCGTGGCTATCTGGCGCTCCTGGCGCAGGCTCGAACCCGTCGAAGATCAAGTCTTCGCCGATATTTGCTGTGTAGTTCAAGTTTCCGAACCTGATCTGGTGGCCAGGGGCGAAGCTGTCGATCTGCTCCAACTGGCCAAGCGAATTGGCCCGCAGTACGAAGCTGGTGGACACAAAGATCTGTCCGGGGAGAAAAGTCTCACCCTGGACCGTGTCGTTGACGATTGAAGACGCCATCAAGCCTCGAAGCGACGACACAGAGGAAATCTCAATGAAAGCACCAATGTCGGTGTCAAAACTAGCGGATCTCGGTAGGAGGTCTTGATCTGTGCGTCTTAGGCTGATGGTAACAGGAAGCAAAGGACACAATGTTTACCCAGGTTCGGGCCCTCCCGATGGAGGTAAAACCCTACTTCCTGCTTGATTAATATTGAAGATATGTGGAATACAAGAGTAGATCTACCACGAGATCGTAGAGGCTAAACCCTAAGAGCTAGCCTATGATGGTATGATTGTAATTGTGATCGGCCTTCTAAGGACCATGCTCTCCGGTTTATATAGACACCGGAGAGCTAGGGTTTACATGGAGTCGGTTACAAGGAAGGAAACATAATATCCGGATCGCCAAGCTTGTCTTCCACGCAAAGGAGAGTCCCATCCGGACACGAGCCGAAGTCTTGAGTCTTGTATCTTGACGCTTCCATAGTCCGGACCATGAATACAGTCCGACTGTCTGGATACCCCCTTATCTAGGACTCCCTCACCCCCCCTCCCCGCTGCGGCTAGTTCTTCCTTCACCCCGGCGATCCCACCCCTTGAAAAGCGACTGACCCAAAAGTCGATTCAGTTGACTGAAGTGTAGCCAAATCGGAGCAGCATCGCAAGCAAGAGCAAGAGCGAGAGCAGCAGCGCGAGCAAGAGCAATACCAAGAGTAGACCAGGCAGGGGACCGAGAGCAAGAGCAGAGCAGCAGTGCGAGCGAGAGCTAAAGCAGTAGAAGCTCCTACTGATGTGGACGTCGCCACCGAGGGAGCAACACCGTGGAGGAAGTGGCCGGCGACGCTGCCATGGATGGAGCCGCGCCGTGTCGGCTCGGGACCGAGTGCCGGCAGCACCGTGAGATCGAATCAAGAAGAAAATGCGGCGATTAGTGTACAACCTCTTTGGTGGCGCCGATTAGGCCACAGCTTCATCCGAGGAAACGGTGATGATGATGCTCTTCCGGTGGTGCAGGTGAAGACGGCGGTGTGGGAATGGAGGTGGCACGAAAGATGAGGGGAACGTCGGGGCAGCTCCTTGGAGGTGGAGGATGGGGTGGCTGAACCGGCGGGACGATGAGATCGACGACAGATCCTCATCCGGTACGGTGGATTAGGGACGTCAAGGTGTTGCTGTGGACGACGTAGTCGGGGAAGAGGCTCCGACTGGGTGGCGGACGGAGCAGGGTGTGGGGTTTCAGCGCTGGTTTTCACGGCCTCAGTGTACGAATGGGTGGGCGGATGGGATGGCAGTGGGGAACCATGGCTTGGAGACGCGCTTGTCCGAAATGTGGGGTAAGTTACGAAAGTACCCCCCACCGATTTGAGGCGGTTCCTTCGGTTCAGAGGTGCCACGGGCATTTCACGTGTCGGGATTTCACAGGAGGTGGGAGTTTTCGCGCGTGTTGTAATTTCGGAATAGCAAGGTGCGGGTTGAGATGGAGGGAGTTGTCGGAGCACAACGAGACAAAGATATATCTTAAATATTTCGGGCTAACAAGGCACGGGTTGAAATTTCCGGTCAAGCCTAACGTGTACTGTACCAAATCATTGCGCACTACAAATGTCATTCAAAACTTTGAATTCATGTTATGTTCAATTAAAATATTTTGCTACGTGTATAATGCATGCAACCTACTACTCAAATGAACGTTTTAGTGCATTCCAAACGTATATACTACCGCTTCAATATGAACTAAATTTGAATAAGATCTACAGTAATGATTGTTGTGAAGTCAAAGCATTTGAATTCGTTTCTCTGTTTTAATAAGATCTACAATCATCATTATTGTCAAGTTAAACCATCATTTGTGTATTATCTTCACAGCACACCACATGATTAGTCTCGAGTTACATATGCACTATGTGTACTATATGAACTCGAACGAGATTTTTTGAATCCACTTTATTTTGATTTCAAATCACATTACATTTCTAGCTCTTGCTAGATCTTCATAATCTAAACCATGTCTCATATGTATAATGTATTTATCACATTATGTATGCCTACAACATACACACACACCTCTCCAGCGATGCATGCCTACAACATACACACACGCCTTCAATCTCCTCCTTTATGTGTCCTTGCCTCGTGTCTCTCATACAGTCAGACACACGTGTAAACTGTCGCCCCTCTTTTCATCGATCTCACAACCGCACACTCCTCCCCCTACCTAGCTAGTAGCCGGTCCTCTCGCACCACCTCCTAGCTCCATTCTCTCTGTCTATCCGTCTCGCTGGGCCTTATTTGCTTCTAACAAATGGACGTACACCGACCGATCTCTCGCTATACATATAGCTAGCTAGGTCCTTATAACTCGTTTTTACCCACACGTCGATCGATCTACCTCATTAGTTGTGTCTCTTCCTTCCTCCGACAAACAACAATTGATCTACCGATCTAGTTAGGTTTGCTTACCAAACACGTGGTTCCCCTTCATCATCCATGGATGCGTCCCGACAGATCTAACACACACAGGCACACATAGAAACACATCCCCACTCTTATCGATAACATTGCAGTTCCACCCTCAGTTTGTCTAGTAGGCCTCTCCCAACATCTCCGAGAAGCAACTCCATCACCCATCCAGCACTCTACCCCTCTCCCTCCCTCTCCCTCCCTCTCTCTCCTCTCTCTCTCTCTGTCCCATCATATTTCCCGTCCTTCAGCTATGTATGGATGTCGACCGATTTCCCTCAAGACATAGCTGGGTCTCTCCTTCTCAACACATATACAAGTCGTTCTACCTCTATAGTTAGGCCTCTACCTACCCCTCCCCCCTCCCCCCCCCACACACTGATAC
>NC_041393.1:482784042-482843075 GCF_002162155.2 Triticum dicoccoides
GCCATACACAAACTTGACAAGTGCCCTCTAACGTTCCAGTAGGCCAGTCGCGCTATATCTTTGACTTGCACACACACACACACACACACAATTTCGATGGCTCTCTTCATCGATCTCGCACCCACCCACTTGATCCTCTCTTCGACTCTATCGATAGCTATGACCCCTCCCTCTCTTCTCGTGGATTGCCCGACCCTCTATGTATGATATGGATAGGCCTCCATTTCACACACATTGCATGCAAAATTTTGTTTGAGATGTCATTGACACATATTCCCACAAATAATTCACGAAATCAACACCCCCACCCCCCACCGCAAAACAAAAAACACTCATGAACGCGGTTTGTATCTCTCACACACACCCACGTAGGTGGGGGACGTGCACGAAGAGAAGAGGTGCATGCACGGTGCATGTACTCCCGTCTCTTTCCCAACCACACCCGCGCGGGTACATGGTGGAGCTCATTTCTGTACGAAAAAGGCAGCCCACGTGGTAATTTGGCACGTGTACTGGTTGTCCACTTGGTGGAGGGAGGATCGTCTACCATGGGTGAACAAACAAATTGCGACTTGACGCGTTATGTTAAATTAAAAAAAGAGGCAAACCATGTGGGGCCTACCTTAGAGGCAAGGCTCTATACACTGGAGTACTTTTGATGTGTTCCGTCAACTCGCAGAACAAGGAGAAGCTTGCTTAGTACGCTGTCTCCCCCGCCCATGGGCGCGCTGGCTCGCGGATGAGGTGAAGTTTGCTCCGCCTTATGCCCGCTCCCTCGCCCATGCGCGCGGTGGCTCGCAGGACAAGGAGAAATATTTACTACTCCCTCCTTTTACTCCTCGTCCCTACTACCTTGGTTATAGAGATTATATCATATTGTTTGGAATATATATGTCCTTTAGTAGATTTCAATATGAACTACTAGTACATACTCCAAACACTGATGTATATAGATGTATTTTAGAGTGTAGATTCACTCATTTTGCTCCATATGTACTACTACCTCTGTCCGGGTTTATTGGTCCCCATTGTATTTCGTGCCAAATTTTGACCATAGATTAAACTAAGAAAATGTTCACGCATGTCACCAAACATTATATTTTTGAAAAGTATGTTCAAATACGAATCCAATGAGATAATTTTTCTTGACATGCATTAACATTTTGTTAGTTAAATCTTTGGTCAAATTTTGGCACAAACTATAAAAGGGACCTATAAACCAGGACAGAGGTGGTAGCACTCTCCCTCGCCCCTCGACCCTCGCCCACGTGGTGGACGTGCAGCAATTCATTCGGTCTCATATAGCCAGAACGATATATACTGCACTACCATTATTGCTCGACTTCCCAAAGAGGCAAAGAGCCAATCGCAAGGTTAATATTTTGGAGAGGAGTTTACTCCTACATGCGCGAGTGCTCCACTATATACATAGTCAGGATGGGCCAGCCTACACGGTTGCTTGTTGGGGTTGCTCTCTTCAGACTCTCGCGCACAAAATGACTGTGGCCACATCTCTAACATCCCGGCGGATCACGTCTGCTTGGGGAAGGGGTGGATGCTTAGTGTAGATGTGGTGGCCGTCGCCTACGGCGAAAACCCACTGTCGGCACGTCCCGATCAGGGGTCCCCGATGTTCTCTCTCACAAAGCCGGTGAGGTTGCCTTCATCCCTTGCTCACTGCCGCAACGTGGGAAGTTGCTGCCTCCCACCGCCCTCCTCAAGGTTGAGCTACGTCCCTCTGGTACAACTCCCTTTACAGCCGGCTTGCACCACTGCTCCAGCTGCCCACATCACTCCCTGTGGATATTTCTCTACTTCTTTGCCCCGCACATACCTGATACCTCTACTGGCTTCTTCTTTTTTTGAGGGAAACCTCTACTGGCTTCTACGTATTGTATTTGTGACGAGTTTATGTCTCATCAACTAGTCCCAGTAATCTTATTCTAATCATGCTTCTTCAATTTCTTTGCCACAGGGATGCTCATCTCGATTTTGGTGAAACTGCACAAAATGATCCGATGGTCAAAAGGTTGCAAACTTCATTAATTAGGAAGCTCGAACGTTTCCAGCAAATTGAAGCCTGGTCAGGGTTCATGGTACAAGGGCTAGGGGCTGCATGCATCAATTTTTTCTTTAGTTGCCTCTGTTCCAAAATAAGTGTCAACTTTAGTAGTAGTACAACTTTGTACTAAAGTTTGCACAAAGTTGAGACACTTATTTTGGAACGGAGGGAGTACATATTTGCTATGATCTGTCAATCATTAAGATGCAATAGCATGCATGTTAGTCTCCTTTGTATTTGATGAAATGTTGCAACGGGCAACCTTGGATGCAAGATACATGTAACAGGAGCTGGAAGCTTCATAGCATTGTACAAATTTATCTCACTGATAAATTACAGTACGTAGTACTATACTAGTACTTCTTCCATTCCTAAATATAAGTCTTTGTAGAGATTTTACCATGAACCACATGCAGATGTATATAGATGCATTTTAAGTGTAGATTCATTCATTTTGTTCCATATGTAGTTCACCTAGTGGAATCTCTACAAAGACTTATCTACTAGTAGTAATAGCTAGCCCCCACTACTAGGAATTCTCTATCCTCTCCTTGAGCCACATCATCAAAATTGATGTAGCTTTTAGATGAAGTAGATCAGTCCATAATAGCCGTCTGATCTAGACGTTGAGAGGCTCCGCACTAAGCCACAAGCAAGCATGCAGAAATACCGTGGCACATGCATGTGAGTGGGTTTTAAATCACATCAACATGTCTGCATGCAAGCATGCACCGGTAGCATGCATGTAAGTGAGGTTTTAAGTCCCATTAACTTGTCAAAAAGAAAAATATAATCCCATTATGCAGTAGGAGTTGGCTGATCTTTTTTCCTTACGTGGGATGATCTAAATGATGATGGGAGTTTATTTAGTTTGGCTACCACATTTCTCGTGTGGTTATAGAGTTTTTTTTTGTTCTATGAAATCGATAATTTTGCGCAGAGAGATATACCGCTGTTCCGCGGCAATGCGCGGGGACTCATCTAGTAATATTTAGGAATGGAGGGAGTACTATGTAAAGAGTTAGGTGTCGCACGGTGATAGTGTGAGGTGGGGCATGTAATCACTGAGCCTGTGTGTTTTCACTGCTCTTGCACTCCTCCGCTGTAAGAATGGAGAAAATTGTAATCTACTCATTAGTAGTACCTCCTTTCGCCGAAAGCGTGGGACATCCAGCAGTCCTACCACCTCAGTAATAAAGACCAATGAGCCGTCAAATCACATAGACCCAGCAGTAAGTTGGACGGACGAAGCAACCATCACTCTTGCGCCAGTGAGAGGTCGCGCCCACTCTGCCCGGGCATGAATGCGGCACCGATTCTTTGGAGCAGTGCTGACCATTTCGGGCGGGAAGCACGCGCGGGCGATGGAGGGGCTTTGGGTGGGCCAGGCTGGTCAGGAGAGGGCGTGGCAGTTGTCCGCATGTCCCTACCGGACACGCCCAGAAATGAGAGGATGCACCGACTCTCGCGGCTAAAATCGTACACTACACACCATCTCTCTATAGGAGTAGGTCGATCTATCGCACTCTCTAACACACACATGCTGTTAAACACACACACGCACACGCACGCACCTTGGTCTTGTTGCACCTTCTAACATGACTTATTACACCTAGACGGAGGGAGTACTAAGTATACGAGATACGGTGGCACACTGACTTAAGTCGAATACAAGTGCCCAAAATTTGTGTGCATGTTATAATAAGGATTCACTTAAAATGGTACGTGAGCGAACAGAGGGATCAACTGGACAGTGTTCCCGAGCAGTAGCGAGATGTGTGAGGTAAGATACACCGCTGGCGCTTTTAATTTTTCTTATTAATTTGTTTGTTTCACCCTCTGACTGGTGGGACCCAACGTACTACGTGGAGAGAGGTAAGGTGACTAAGGCTGCATTATTTCTGCACCACTGTGGATAGTCTTACCACCAAAGCCACATGACATGATTATGATTGAAATCCCAATGACTCCCACACACACACACACAAAAAAAAACACGGCATGCTTGTCACACGAATGCAGGAATGTATAAAAGGTTATTTTCCTCTCGCTGAACATAACGGGAGGGTTGTGTAGCTGGTTAGCCTGTAGGCTCATCAAACTTGAGGTCTCGGGTTTGATAACTCCACTTGAGCATAATTTTTGCCAGGAGGATTCTTTGACTGGTCAAAATGTTTTCTAGTGTTTGCACGCTTCACACGCTCTCTCCAGTATATATATACACGCTGGAGCCTTAGCACTTGTAGTTTCTCTCTTCACACTCTCTCGCCCTCTCCCCCTGGAGCCACAGTGCTTGTAGTTGCTCTCTTCACACTCTCTTGCCCTCTCCAGATCTAAACAAGACATCGTTGGCCTCTCTCTCCCCTCACCGCTGCTCAAAGAGCCGGCAGGATCCGTCCGCCGGGAAGGGCAGGAGGCTTAATGATGTCGCCATCTGTGAGGGAGGGAATCCACTACCGGCGCAGATATTCACTTTCCACCCAGTAGCGGCGCGGGAGGGCCTCCGACCCCTTCTTCTTCATCGCCATCCCGTCGCCCACCGAACCACGCCCCAAGAACCTTAAGGTATATTTTACTTACTCCACATGCATTGCTCTAGCTGCATGTATACCATGAATCTAGGACGTGGTTCAAAGAGGAAAGGAGTGGGGGAAAGTAGTGGGAAAAGTTGTATATAGCATGAATCTAGGACGTGGTTCAAAGAGGAAATGAAGGGGGAAAGTTGTATAGCATGAATCTAGGACGTTGTTCAAAGAGGAAAGGAATGGGGGAAAGTAGTGGGGAAAGTTGTATCGCATAAATCTAGGATGTGGTTAAAAGAGGAAAGGAAGGGGCGAAAGTACTAGTTCAAAAAGGAAAGGAAGGGACAAGGCTGTAGAGTTTGAGCAGGACTAGATTTGCTGCGCTCACATAGGGAAAGGTGTCTAAAGATAACAAAACTAGGACCAACACAAATATGCTCCTTGGTTGTTTGTTCTTTGTTGCAACAGACTGTGCATGACCACAGTGCATCGGTAGATGCACATCGTGCTGGTGCGTCCACTGTCACGTGCAACTCATTAGCTATTGTTAAATCTAAGGCCCTGTTTGGTTAAAAACTCCCTAGTCCCTACCTGCTTGGTTCCAGGGACTAAACATGGACTAGAGGTTATTAAATGACATGCTAAAAGACCATGTTACCCCTAGTAATGAACTAATAGAAACAAGGTGTGATGCGTGGCAGGGGCAACTGTTGGAAAAAGTCCCAAAAAGACTCCCTCGGGGTCTTCTTTCTTTAGTCCCAAATGCCCACTTTTAGTCCCTAAAAGTCCCTCCTGTTTGGTTTAGATGGGACTGACACGGAGTTTTTTTAGTCCCTACACCAAAATGTCTCTGTAAACAAACACCCTCTAATAATGCCGCTGGAAAATTGATGCAATGCCACACTTAAAAGCAACTTACATGTTTAATAAATTTTATTGTTAATATAATCTCTATGTTAATATTAATCAATGCCACCGTTTGAGAAATGCTACTGTCTTGCTTTCTTTCCCATTTAGATAAGGTAGATGCTTCTTTTTGTTGGCTTCTGTGTCATCCACCGCTATTGACCACTAATTGTTTCCTTTGCACCTCTGTGTAAACAGGGTTATCTACTTCACCTCGTTGCCATTGTGACCTTTTGTTGCACTGCACAAAACACTTTTGTTTTAAGAGTGTTTTGTGCAGTTCAACCAAAATGTCACACCGACAACGTTGCTTGATTGCTTGAACTTAGTGTAACTGCACAAGAGGAGATCTTACTTCCTATCCATTAAGGCGAATTTGGTTCAGATCTTCTTCTTGTGAGTTGTTTGAATTCCGCATCATGAGAGGTCTTCTTATTGAACCAAGTGATGAAGGGGAAGAACAAGCAAAAGAAAAACGAAAATCAACTCCCGGTGCTGTAATGAAGCACTGGAACTGTGATGACACAAGTAATGATATAGTTTTGCATCTTAATTTATCGCTATGGCTGGAACAAGCAATTGTTTAACCACTGATTTTATGCCACTCTTAATATAATACGTAATTATCTCTACTTGTGCAAACAGGGATCTTCTTTGAAGATACTATATGTTTTAGTGGAACTGCACAAGAAGATGTTGGAAACATTAAACTAATCGAGGAGTATATAGTAAGCATGGCCACCCCCGTACATAGCAACAGATGGTTCCGGAGATGTGCTTCATCTGTATGCCCTACACAATCAGCCTCCTGACAAAGGTTGGTACTCGCCCACTGATTTCATCCATATGATTGAGCTTTGTCATCTCTATTGGTGTTGTGCTACTGTTTAGAACTGTCATGAAAAAGTGGTATTGTCCTTGAGAAGTGCTTCATCTATGTTGTTTTACATATTTCCTTTCCTTTTTTCGAGCAAACAGGGATGCTAGCATTTAGTAGTCGTCTTGTCTTTGCACAACAGGATCATCTTCCTCTGAAGAAGAATATGGAGTACATGAAGTGACTACTTCCGATTATGCCAGGATGAAGAAGCCCTGTCTATCTTCTCATCAGAAGGAGCAGTTGAATGATGGATCATTACTCCCCACAAGACCAAACTAACTTCATCTCAGAATGGCTGACAAATCTCCATTTTTTTGCTGTGATGCGCGAGTACAATGTTGTTCTAGGATTCTTTCTGGTGAGTTCCATTTTTCTAAAAGTGTGCTCTACATGGACCATGTATGTGCCTGTTGAAACTGTCAATTCATAGTACAGTTTGCTTTATACTAATCACTTTTTTGTATTTGTGCAAATAGGGGTGCTCAGCTTGATTTCAATGGGAACTGCACAAAATGTTCATGAATACATTGAATCATTCATTTCCACCACAAGAAAGGAGGTGGCCATAAGTTCAAGGCGTTGCAACATATAAGGGCGAAATCATACAAGCTATGCGCGAATTTGGTTGATTTTGGTGGAACTGCACAAAAAGAACAGCTGTTTATTTAGCACGAGGTGCCATGTCAATGTCCGAACTAATAGCAAACTCTGCCCATTCCACAATCCTAGGCATTTGATATTTCGGAATGGGACAACCTTGTCAAATTTTGCTCATTGATTTTAGCAAGATATGCGTTTGATATTTTTGAATGGGACGCCCTTTGCTGTCAGCAGTGTTGATCAATTTTTTCTTTATTCTTTAGTTGTGAAGTAAATATTGCCTCTGACATGTGAGTCGCTGAGATGCATAATCATCGATTGTTTTGAATGTTCTCTATAATTGCCAGGCCTGTGTGTTTGATTGCAATGTACTGAAACGCTAAAAAGCTGCTCAAACTCTTTGTACTCCTTCTGTTCCTTTTTACTTCGCACATTCTGAAAGTGCATACTTTTTTGTATAAGATTGGTCAAAGTAGAGATACTTTGACTGCAGACAAAACTTGTATGCAGACTAGAAAGAACCAGAGGGAGTACATGTGAAACTGCTGCAAACGAGGTGATCACCCTAGGAATAATGCTAGTATGTATTGTTTTGCATGTTCATCAAATGCCAGTGATACAAGAATTCGAACTAATCGAAATAAATTCATTCATACACGGTCGGATTTCATATAAACATGTTGGAGGTATAATTAATTAACCGAAGCTACCCACCTGTGTCCCGCTGAGCCGAACAGAAGCTTCAGTGACTTAACTGCAGGTGCAGTTGCGTAACTGACATGTGGCCTGTTGGGCCCACGTGTTAGTCAGCCAACTGCACCAGCAGCTAAGTAGAAGCAGAGTTCTTCTCCAGTGCAGCTCTACGACTCTACGTCGCCGCCAAGAAGCTAACCGACCGTCAATGGTTAACCCGCCTAGCTTGGCTTCAACCGGAGGGTAGCAGCGGTGGCCATACTTGGACCCGAGCGGCGGCGACCTACCATGTTCTACTCTTCCTCGTTTTCTGTGTGGCGCCGCCTCATTGGCAGCGGGGCGGGGCCTCAGCGGAGCCGGCGATGTCCTCTGTCTCATTGCCGGCGGGCGGCACCTTAGCGGAGCGGTGGAAATCCTTCCCCACGTTGCCGGCAGGGTGGGGCCTCGGCTGAGCCGGCGATGTCCTCTGCCTCGTTGTTAGCGGGGCGGGGGCTCGGCGGAGCCGGCGGTGTCCTCTGCCTCGTTGTTAGCGCAGCGGGGCCTCGGCGGAGCCTACGGTGTCCTCTGCCTCGTTGTTGGTGCCGTAGGGTCTCGGCGGAGCCGGCGGTGTCCTCTGCCTCGTTGTTGGCGCCGCGGGGCCTCTGTGGAGCAGGGCCTTGTCGACGCCAGTGGAGCGGGGACTAGTCGGAGCCGACATTGTCCTCTGCCTCGTCCTCGGTCTCGCCAAACAACGCCTCGCCCGCTTCATCGCCCTCTTTGCTAGCCTCTTTGTAGGCGGCCGCAGCCTCCGCCACCCGCATGCGGTACCGCCAGCGCTCGAGGCGGCCCTTGCGGGCGGAGCGGTATGAGTCGAGCAACGCCTCCTGCTCCGCCCGCTCCTCGGCAATCTGCTCCTGCGCCTACAGGTGCTCCTGGAGGAGATGGTGGTTGTAGGCGGCGTCGGCCTGCGCCTCCCGGAACTACTCCTCATGCATCTGCCTCACCCTGTCCATATATTAGGCACGGGCCTCGCTGATGGTCATGGTGCAATGCACCGGTGAGGATGGCGCAGAGGAGGGGGTGGGCACCGGATTGTCGACTACCATGTTCTCCATTGGGACGTCGTCGTCCTCCGGCTGCCTGCCGGCCAGCCGGTCGGCAGCAATGGCTGCCATCTCCTTGTGGTCCGTCGTCCACCCGTCCCGAAGAGCGCTGGAGCGCAAGGAAGCCATGGTGGGCAGTAGTGGTGTGGACAGGAGAAAGGGAACGGATGCGGATGACTCCGGCTATGGCCGGCGCAGCAGTTTATATAGCAACGGTGGGGGCGGAGGGACAGACGTGTGGCGCCGAAGTAGCCGCCTCGGCAACCGTGTATCATTAATGTGTGCGGCAGATGGATGGACGGATGGCACTTGTGTCATTTGAAGGCGGAGCAATCGCCTGCACCGAGAAGCGGCGCGGCCGGCGCTGACTGTTTTGGGCGGAAAGCGCACGCGGGCGACGAGATGACTTTACTTGGAGAGGATGATAATGGGGACCCACCAGGTCCATAGCCTCACGTACGCAAGTGCCTCCTTATTATATATACTAGCAAAAATGCCCGTGTGTTGCAACGGGAGAAAAAATTGCACACCTCTAGTTCAATGGAAAAAATCACACCACCAATCTAATAAGCACGGCTCAATACCCCACATGTCAATTTCGAGTTCCCGACCATGCATGACAAATGTGTTAGGGAATGTCTGAAACAGAAAATTCTATTCTCTTTTTTGGCGGAAAAAAATATTCTCCTTGAGCTAGATGTGAGGGCCGCCCTCCACAAAATACACCATGCATGCACCTGGTCTAATGCATCGGGAAAAAATTACTGTTTTGACCTATTAGGCTAAGAAAATCCCGATTTGACCTCGTTTTGAAAAAAAATTCGTTTCTAGCCTTTTTAGGTGACGCCAACATCCCTGGCGTCTAGGTTGCGAAGCAGACGCCACGGACCCTGGCGTCTGGCCCCTGGCCCGCACTGCCCGCCTGCCTGTTGACCTGCTGATGTGGCAAAGGGGCCAGACACCAAGGACCCTGGCGTATGGCCCTGGTAACTGGATAACCCACGTAATTTGGATAAACACCAATTCTCATTGAATTCTTAAATGCATTCATGTTATTTTTAGATGGAGAGACTTGTTAATGTTCATTACATGGACAAGGAGGCATTCTTGAGTAACAATGCCGACACAGGTGAGGAACCATTGGTTTTTGATACAAGCCCTAGCTATGAGGATGTTGTTGCAAAAGTGAGACAAGCCTTAAAGTGGATGGACACCAATGTTGATGTTAAGTTAATAGGAAGGTATGATGTTGGAGTTGGAGCCTTAAAGTGGATTCTTTGGGCCCACCTATAGCCGTCTCATCCATTCATCTCCACCTCTACCCCTCTCATTGTATTCATCTCCACTCAGTCTCACCTCTAGCCCTGCCAACGTCACTCCCTCTCCAGCACCCTAACCCCCTCAAATCTCTCATGAATCAGTCTGGTTTCACCACCATCTTCAGGATTTGCAAACAGGAAGGTAAATCGAATCCACCCCCATTTTTTGGTTGGTTTAATGTATCATATTTTTGTGTAAACCCTAGTTTATTTCCTTGTGGTTTAATGTATCATAGGTTAGGTACTAAGATATTTGTCTGTTGTAGATGGGTACTCAGTGGGTGCTTAGCCCTGTTCTTCATGTCCAAGGCTTGTCTCCATGTGTTGTGCAAGTTAGTGAAGTGGACCTCACTTTCGAATGGTTGAAGACTAAATTCATGTTGAAGCAAGGTTTGAAGGAAGAGGATTTTGTGTACTACGTCAGCAGGAAGCATTCAGATGGCCTCGGGGAAAGGAAATTGGTTGACATTACTAATGATGGCAAGATTCAAGAAATGCTGCAAGAATGGGCATGGAAAAGGGTTGTTGACTTCCATTGCTACAGGAAACCGAGTTATATGTGATGTTTATGTCATTTCAACTGTCGTGGACCATCGTGGTCATGAACTACTTATGTCATTCAAGACATTGTATGTGATGAACTTCTCATTCGAGACTATTTGTGTAATTTGAGATTATGTGATAACTATGTTTGTCATTTGCTATTATGTGAAGACTAATGTTTGTCATTCAATACTATGGTGTTTGCTAGAACAAAATATCTATTTCATTAGATACTATGCTCTGACAAAATATGAACAAACTAAAAAAAGTACTACACCAGGGCCAGACGCCACGGACCCTGGCGTCTGGGTGCCCTGTTTCTGCTCTCCAGGACTCTGCTTTTGCTTCCAGTCGACCACCAGACGCCAGTGACCGTGGCGTCTAGTGCCCTGATTTGAACCTAGACGCCAAGGACCCTGGCATCTGGGGCCCTGAAGATTATTTTGAACTTGCTGTTTGACACAAGAAGATATCACATATATATTCATATGACAGGTTAATACAACACAGAAGATAGCACATTTCATAGAACTTTCACCACGACAAATTCTTGCATGCAAACGACAACAAGTTCACAGATTTTTCATCATGACAAATTCATGCATACATAAGACACCAAGTGCATACATAAGACACCAAATTCAAGACAACCTAAAAAGTTTTTACCACGACACCAAGTTCATGCATACCAATACCACCTAGTTCATTCAGTTCCAAACAAGATGCTCACTTCTTCCTTCCTCTCTTCATAATGGTTGCAAGTGTAGGCTCTGGCTCTTCGCTAGACTCCTCCTCCTCTTTGTTGTATGCCTCCTCCTCCGCCTCATTGTTGCCCTTATATTTTTGCATTCCTCTTGGGATAAGCTGATGAGGATACTCCGCTCTATGGAATTGTGTGTTCCATGTCTTCTTTCTACCTTTCTTGCTTGGTGTCTTAGCTATGGCTTTGCCTTTCCTAGTGCGAGCATTGCCTTGTGTCGGTTGTGATGGTTGTGGAGCATCAACATCATACTCATGATCCTCTTGATGTGTTGCATCATACTCATGCTCCTCATGATGTGTTGGCTCCTCTTCATGTGTTGGCTCCTCTTGATGTGCTGGCTCCTCTTCATGGACCTCCTCCTCCATGTCCTCATCATTCTGAAGATAACGCCGTCTATTAGCTATGGCGGCGCGGCTACCAGGTGCATACACGTCACTGGACTGAGCACCATGGCAAGAAAGCATTGCTGCCATCTTATGGAACCGCTTCTTGAACTTCTACAACACAAAATATGCTATGATATGAGATGCAAATAAATAATCCACTAAAAGAAACTTTTATAATATATTGGTCACACCTCCATGGTGCTCCTAAGAGTCCTCTCAGATAATCCACCACCATGTGGATGACTCAGTGAAACATTGGCATCGTTGACACACAGAAGCAACTCTCTGCCCTGCAATTCATGAACACACCAAACTTATGTATTTGAAAGAAGACAACATGATGCAAGTATGTTAAAATAGGACAAACAGACTACCATTTCATCATGCATGGTGCATAGTCAACGTGAGCCCCTTTGGTGTCTCTCACAGCCATGTTGAAGGTATGATAACCTACTGCAGTCTCCGGGTCTTCAGACACCAACTCCGACCGCTCCTCGTGAGTCCAACCAGGCTTTAGCTTTAACCGGTAATGATCTGCATACCACACTTGATACTTCTGATATGCTGACTGATTGTGAGGTCTACTCTCTGATTGCACTAACGTGTCTCTTTGATCCCAAATTTGTATCCACGCACGGTGTTTGTTTGCCCAATCCGATATATCTTGATTGTTCCTTCGATCGAACCTACAAATGATGCACGGGACAAAGCATTAGAAAACATAGACTTATTCAATGCTCTACTACATACTCAAAGACATGCTTGCTCACCGAAGCAGAGATAGTGTTTCCTCATTGCTCTCCTCAATTGGAATACCTTGTCCTCTTCCAAATTGTCTTGCCACACGGTCTACAAAGTGCCACTCGACTGCGAAGAAGCATATCATTGGGCACCTCGCCCGCCAAAGATGGCTATCACGAGTGCACATCTCATTAAGATCAAAGCCACGATCTTCCACATAAGGCAACCAATGTACCTGCAAAACAAAGAGATACATTGTTAGATACAAGTTTCATTCTTGACTAAATTTGGTCTCATCGAACTTCTCAATACCTGCTCAGCAGTCAAGGTGTCCAGCTCGTTCATATAGCACTTGTATCGCACATGCGAGCTTCCTATGTACACTGTCACTTGTTCCCAATAGTAAGCAAGCGTAGGGCGCCGATATGGATCATCATCATGCACCCCGTCATGATTACCCCGTGGGTTTGGCATGTTGGGGTTCTTGAAATCGGGCCGTCCAACCGGGATCTGCTCCCACATCCACACGGATAGGCTCCAAACAAACCCAGCCAATTAGGATGTATCTCCTTTCCTGCGACACGCCAAGTCAAGCTGCAATCAAACAAACATGTTTGATATGGAGGCGCATGACAAATGCAAGATAAGTGGTTGCAAATATCTCTTACCTGACGATACAAATATGCTAGTGCGGCCGAACCCCAGCTATACTAGGTATCCCAGTTATTGAGTAGCTCCAGGAACATCCAGAGGGCTGAGTTCCCGGTTGCATCTGAGAAGACTAAGTTAGTACATACCAAAGATAGGCTCGCGCGTACTGCTGCACAACCACGTCATTGGCACCCTGAGGGCACGGATTGGTGTTTCCTCTGACCAGTTTTAGCCAGGAATGCCTCCCTCTCGCGGTATCGGGCCTTGCCTTCCTGAGGGTCGTCGGGCTCAACACCAATTAAAATGCCAGTCCGTTCTCGCCAATTGCCGATGCTGACACGACTGGTAACAGCTTGTCCGTTGATAGGAAGGCCGCTTATCATAGCCATGTCCTGTAGGGTCATCGTCATCTCCCCACATGGAAGGTGGAACGAGTGAGTCTCCGGCCTCCAACGATCCACAAGTGCGGTCAGCGCCGCGTGGTTCACCGGTGGAGCGCGTCGCTTAAACTGCAACACGAATGGGAGAAGACCCAATCTCCGAATGTAAGGCTCGTACCGCGGGTCGTAAGTAAAGTCATCAGCGGAATGACCCCTCATGCGCATAGAAACTACAAGCTGCAAATAAAGTGATGTTTTAATCAATACAAGAACACAAATGAGAAACAACGAAAATTGATAAGTCTTGCTTCTTACATGTCCCTTCTCAATGGCACGAGCACGATGCTCCTTATCCCACTCATCGATTAATCCGTCATACCAAGGTCCATCATCATCCGCCATCCTACAAAACAAATCACAAACATATATGAATACATGAACAATATCAAACAATATTATTTCCTTCTTCAAGTTATGCCATATGAACACACCATTCTTCTCACACATAACCACATCATTTCTTTCTTCTACATATGCACACATATCATCAAATTTCATCATCTCTTTTGCAAAAAAAAACATGTCGCACACAATCATCAAATTTCATCATCTCTTTTGCAAAAAAAATTATGCCATCTATATATTCAACTATATTGTCATACCACTTCACACATATAATATTTTTTCTAAATATATTTGCTTGCCAAAGTAGTCTTCTCAGATTCAAACAAATATTATGACATCTATATATTCAACATATAGCTAATTTACTAGCACATGCATACATCATCTATAATTCAAAAAAAAATCACAAACTATGTCTATTGGTGGACACCTAAAAACATCTACCAACTACACTACCTACCAAATCATCTATCAACTACAAATTATTTCGTAAAACAAAGAAACCATCTACTAATCTAACATCACCTAATGTGAAATAATGCATCCAACAAAAGAGGGGAAAACAAAAACAAATTGGAGGGAATAGGGGAGAATACCTCAAGGATGCTTGGGGGGGTCAGATCCACAAATTTGGGTGAAGGATGGAGTAGATCAAGGGGGGTTTGGTGTGAGGGAGAAGAGGGGCGAGAGAGAAAGAGCTCTCTGTTCTTCGGCCGCCGCCAGGGAGAGAGGTTGGGGATGAGTGGGCTGGGCCCGTGGGGTTATCCAGTTACCAGGGCCAAACGCCAGGGTCCTTGGCGTCTGGCCCCTTTGTCACGTCAGCAGGTCAACGGGCAGGCGGGCAGTGCGGGCCAGGGGCCTGACGCCAGGATCCTTGGCGTCTGCTTCACAACCCAGACGCCAGGAATGTTGGCGTCATCTAAAAAGGTCATAAACAAAAAAATATTCAAAATGAGGTCAAATCAGAATTTTGTTTGCCAAATAGGTCAGAACAGTAATTTTGTCCGATGCATCGCACTGCAATCGCAGCGAGAGGCCGTCGAGGGAACCGGCATCGTGAGTGGGGTGTTGTCGTCGTGCATTGTTGGGAGGCATCATGGTGGGATGGGCTCAGTGGCGCAATTACAACTGGGCAGGTGGGAGGTGACATAGTGGAGAGCAGATCATTAGCAGGGCGGCGGTGCGGGCTCGAGAGTCATCCCCGTCTCCAATTTAAATTACTGCAAGAAAATGGGACCTATTTACTTGGCCCTTAAACCATAACATCTGATGGAATTGAACTTTACACATTGGTGGGTTAACTTGTTTTTGCTTACACAAACAGTAAGGAATTGCAGGTGTGTAAGGATACGTAGCTCCGATTTGTGTCGTTTAATTACCTTTGCAGAAATGGTTAGCCATAAGTGGATTCAGCTTCTGAAGGGAACATAACAAATTGTTTAAGAAAAGATGGTTCTTCTTCTTAGTGCCAAACGAACCTTGTGCGGAAATTATGTATGTTCATACAAACAATACACCTGTAGCAGCTTTTTTGTGTCGAGAAAACTTGTGTTCCATTTATATATCACATGATACAAATGCTCCAGCATTGGCAGAGTGGACTATGTCCACTACTCGCAGCCTCGCACTCAGCAACATTACACCAGCTTTAGCTAAGAGATGAGCACACGTATTTGCTACTCTGCATCAAATAACTCCACCTGAATATTACTCGTACACATCTCCCTAATTTCCTGAACAGAAGGGCCAACATGATATCTATTTAACCCATTACACTAATTGTTTACTACCTCCGCATAGTCCTGCTCGATAATTACATTGTTCAACCCTTGATTCAATACTCTGAAGACAAATACACCAAAAATATAATTTTTACACACACCATGATAGCATCATATCCATCCCCACACACATCACACTAACATCAGACCCAAACATAAGAGAGAGGAGATGAGACAGCGAGGCCAACACATGGGAGCAGTGTTGCTGCACCGATATGCCGAGGGTCGCGGCTGCCAGCAGGGGCAGCAGGGCAGGGATGCTGCTGTGGCCTCAAGGCGATGCAGATGCGGATGGGTACGTCGTGGGCTCGTGGTAGACCGACGATGGCAACCGACACAGGCAGTTGCCAGGTGGATGTGGGTGGCGTGGACATCTACAGGAGCACAACGGGCAAAGATCAGAGGCGATGTCAGTCTGTGTGTATCATGAAAGTCTGCATAATATAATTTGACAATAGAAAAGGAACACACAAAGATTATACCAACAATCTTATCCAACATATAAACAAAGATCTTGATTCTACTTCCTATAACATAGGGAGCGCAGAAATTGTAATTTTGATCCCAGTTTTACATTTTAATTTAGGGGCTCAGACATCCAAGCTCTAGATCAGTACATATCCAAGCTCTAGAGTAAATCATACAATTAAGTTTTGCATGGGAATTTTGGGCCGTGTGCAGCATAACCCAAACAGACACAATATATGATTGCAGTTAAACTTATCAATGAATTTCAGTTGCATCTCTTTGAGTCGCTGACTAATAGTGTGCCATTATTCTTAGATAAATTACCATTTTGCCTCCATGAACGGAAACATCATCAAGGAAAACACAGGACACAATAACAATTCCTATTTATGAAAGAAGAAAGAATGGCACAAAAGCTAAAACAACAAACTTGGTCTCATACTATGGATATTACAAAAAAAATTGTTTCAATTATTAAATACCAAGACACAAATTAGAATTAGATGACTTTGCAAACCTGGATACATCTAGAAAGGATAACTAAAATTTACAAACGCTATAGTCGATCTGAATAACATACATGTTCCCAATGGTCTCCCATCAAAATTAGCTAATTTGGTCGGCGTTTGCTGAATTTCTTGCGCGGCCATCCAAATCACCCTCTTTTCCATTACTTTCCTTTGTACCACCAACTCAAAATTCCCCTTTTGCTATAATTACCACGCATTCTTACAAACAAATGTGTTAATGGGATGCCCCATTAATGTCTGCGGCGGATGGACGGACAGACGGCACTTGTGTCGTTTGAAGGCAGAGCAATCGCATGCATCGGGAAGCGGCGCGGCCGACGCTGACTGTTTCGGGCGGAAAGCGCGCGCGGGCGAGGAGATGACTTTACTTGGAGAGGATGACAATGGGGACCCACCAGGTCCATAGTCTCACGTACGCAATATATATATATATATATATATATATATAGGGTGGGTCTATTATGATAACACCCTTAAGAGTGTTATTCTGCACACCAAAAGTGCTTATTCTGCTAACACCTGCAGGCTGAGACGCGTAGCTAGCTGACCCGAACGGACACGGAGATAAAAAATAAGATAACCCCAGCCGAACCCCGACTCCTCCATCTCCTCGTGCCCACCCCTCCTCCATCTCCTCGTGCCCACCCCCACCTCCTCCCACCTTCGCCCCCAAATCCTCTGGCAACGCCGACGCGCAACGGCGCCGCCCTCCTGCGCCCACTCCGTCCACCACCTAGGGCACTTCCCCTGGCGATGGATCTGGCCCTGCTGCGCCCCTCCTCCCCCGTGCTGGATCCGCCGCCAGCCAACGGATCCCGTCCGCCCTCGACCATCCTGCCACCGGAGCTTCACCATGTCGCGGGGGTGCACGGCGGCACAGCCACTGTCTACCGGCGGCGACCCGTCACCGAGCCCCCCTGCCCCCCTGTGGTTACCCTCTTCCTCTCGGGGTTGCCGCTCCCTCATGCCGGCCAGTGCGAGGTGTTGTCCCGGCGTGGTGGCCGCCAAGGCTTCGCCTCTTCTGGATCCGGCGAACATGGCCTCCGCCGTCTCATCTGTTGCTTCACGCGGCTGTACCTCATGAAGAAGATGGCGATTGTGGTGGCGACGCCTCGCGCCCCAAGGAGGAGCAGGGGCAGCAGCGCTGGGGCGAAGGTTGGTGGCAGGAAGGGCGGGCCCAAGTGCAGGGTGGTGCTGCCCTACATTGTCGCCGCCGGTGTGTAGTTCGGCTGGGCGCTGCAGCTCTCCCTCCTCACCCATGAAGTTCACCGTCGACGCCCTCTGCACACTGCTATTCATTTTGGTGGTTGTCGACTCTGTCCACAACACAGTGCAATACGTTCGGTAGTGCAGCTCACTTCGCCCGGTGTTTTTTTGTACAAATGCAGGCCACTTCGTCAGTGCTTTTGACAGGCGACCTGCAGTTCGCCCCCTCCCCTCGGTGGCCCAGCGGCCACCACGAGCCGGCGACGCTGCAATTCATTTTGGGTTGATGTTGAATTGATCGGCGCTGAAGGCCCGTGCAGTCTGGTGTGGCACAAGTATTCAGTATGGGCGGCGGCGAGGTAGCTCATGTAGTTCTTGTATCTGGCGCGTGCGGTTTGTTTGCAACCCATGTGCACGATGCATGCAGGTCGTGTGTGTGTGTGTGTGTGTCGACATTTAGTTCGCCGGGAAACTATAGAAGAAAAAAGATCATTTTTTAAGTTCATTTTCTTCTTGATTGTGTTAGAGAGAAAACGTAAGAAATTATAAAAAAGATGCAGTCCGTTGGTGCACTGCTTGCGGCTCGCGCGGTTCGTTTGTGTAGTTTTTTAGGTTTTTTTATTTGTACAAAAAGGGAACTGGTTCATTTTGTGGTGGTTGGTGCTTCACCTTATGAAAAAAGAGGAAAAAGTAATTCCCATCAGATAAAAAAACATCAGAGGCACCCACTTGGGAAATAGAAAAAGTGTCTGGTATGTAAATTTTTGAAGCTCACTTTGTAATCTCATGTAGTTCGCTATAAAATCCTCCGTGGTTCATTTGGTAAACAGAAAACAAAACATCTAAAAAAAGCTCGCTTCTTATTAGATGTAGTTCACTCGCTCAGTCCATGCGGTCCACTTAATGGATCTACACATGTAAAAAATATTGAGTTTGAAAAAAACTCGCGCGGTTCACTTTCGGTAGTGTCGCGGCCTGTCTACGGTAGTCTCGAGGTTCACTTTTCATAGGATCGCGGGTCACCAACGCTTGACATAAAGTGCACTCCACCTCGTTTGAGAAAATTTACATCCCACAAAAAAAATCATGCAGTGCACTTGTCCGTCTGATGAAGTGCGGGTTTTAGTCCAAAGAAGTGCGGTTTGCTACCTCGTTTGGGAAATTTATGTCCCACAAAAAAGAAATGATGCAGTGCACTTGTCCGTCTGATGAAGTGCGGGTTTTAGTCTAAAGAAGTGCGGTTTGCTACCTCGTTTGGGAAAATTTACGTCCCACAAAAAAGAAATCATGAAGCGCACTTGTCGGTCTGATGCAGTGCAGTTTTTTGTCGGAAAGCAGTGCGGTTTTCTATCTGATGCAGTGCATACGACGATTTTGTGTCGCGAAAAAACAGAGTGTCCGCATTTCTGTAAATTTGAAATTTCTCTTAAACCATAAAGTATTAGAGAGAGTGTTCTACATGAAAAGGTTGCGCCTCGTCGACATCTTTCCAACGGCATATCGTTTGAATCATTCCGACCAGTGGTTTGTAAAAATTTCACCAAAAACGACCGCTGCCACTCGTCGTCCGCCGCACGATTTTTAAAATTAACTTAAAACCGTAAGGAATTTCAAAAACATTTCAACATATGAAAGTTGTGCCTCGTTCGTAGCTTTCCAACGGCGTATCACACGCCTCATTTCGACAAGCGGTTCAAAAACTGGAGCCAAAACAGTACCAAAAATTTGAAAAACTTTGAAAAAACAGAATTCCGCGATTTAGTAAATTTGAAACTGCTCTTAAACCGTAAAGAATTAGAGAAACATTTATATATGAAAAAGATGCGCCTCGACGATATCTTTCCAACGGTGTATCGTTTGCTTCATTCCGACGAGTGGTTTAGAAAAAAACGCGAAAAAACGCTCGCTGTCACTCGTCATCCGCCGCACCATTTTCAGAATTGCTCTTAAACCGTGTGGAATCTCGAAAAGTGTTCAACATATCGAAGTTGCACCTAATCCATAGCTTTTTAACGTTATATTATACGCCTCATTCCGATAAACGGTTAAAAACTTAGAGCGAAAATAGTACCGAAAAAATAACGCGTGCAGTTTTTTCCAACGAGAAGTTCACTAGTCTCTATTGCAGTGCTCGTCGTCAAAATGATGCAGTGCGCTTGTGTTGAGCGTGTTGTGCCGAAGTGGTGTGCAGAGTAGTTATTCTGCTAATATTAGCATAATAGACCGTCTATATATATATATATATATATATATATATATATATATATATATATATATATATCTGGGCTATTCTGTTACGCATAACAAAATATTATTCTGTTACCCTTTCTGTACTGACGTAGTTCACAGGTTGGACTGACGTGTTTTTCAACAAGAACTGATGTTCCTGCATGCACGACGGACAGAAACAGGGGATGCAACGTGGAGCTTCCGGCCGTTCTCCGGCGCGATGCTGCGAGCCATTCGTTGCTAGAGGAGACACGTAAGGGGTTCCGCACGTGCGCGTGCTCAGCTGGATGTGTTTTGCGATCTGTAATCACCGGAGGTGATGGCGTGGGCATTTTGGCGGCGGGCGTGTTTTTTGGCGTCAGTGTTTACTGTGGTGTTCGCGGGCCTCAAATTACGTCGTGTTTGTCGTTTTTGATGTGAGAATTATCAGTATGTTATGGTTTTTTGAGATTATTTTCATCTGTAATTCAAGATTACAATTTTGGTGTTCTTGGTCATTTTCGACGCCCGCCATGGAATTTTGTTCTTCTTTTTCTGTTCTTTTTTACTTTCGAATTGGTGTTGCAGGGAGAGATATAAGGATTGTATGAAAAGATTTGCGTTGTTAATTTTACTTTTTTGAGTTGTTTCTACCCCTGATTCCCATGTTATTTTGTCGTTGGGGTCGTGTATGGCGGCTGACTGTAAGCTGCGATTTCTTGTAATCTGGTCAAAGTGCGTAATTAATTTGCATGTTTTTTAGTGTTGTTTTTGAATTGTTGTCGTATGTGTAGTTTGACTGCTGCGTGTCAAAGTTTTATTACTGTGTGTTGACATTGGAGCGGCACTGATGGCTCTGCACTTTGATTATAAAGCCCGAACCCTCTGTCAGTTTCATTCTACGAGCTGCAACCAAAGAAAAGGGGGGATGGATCCTGAGCTGGGAGAGGTCATAGAGGAGGTGGGGGACGCCATAGATGTGACGGCTACAGTAGCTGAGCAGAGGAGGAGGAGGCGCAGGTGCAGGAAGATGGCGCGACGTGCTGCCGAGGAGGAACTGGAGGCAGAGTTCAACAGACGACTTGCGCGTGAGGTGATGGATTCTTGCAAGTCCAATGAATTGGAGCTTCTTTTCCCAAAGGGCAGGGGAAGGAACCATATCCAGATCATTACTTGGGCTAGGGCGAGAGCAGCCACGGCTCCACATCCATCCACCAGGGCAAAATGGCGTCGTTTCTTTGATCGTTATGACTGAAGTAGTGAGCATTATGTTTTTAAGATTTTTGTTGTGGAGGAACAGATGTTCGAATGTCTAAATGAATTCAACTTGTTTTTGTTTTCTGAATGTGTTGTTTTGTCTGCATATGTTCGACATGTGCACCTTTGAACTGCTTGTTTTTCTGAAGTTGACTGATTTACAGTCAAATGTTGCATGGCTTGTGTAATAACTATTTCCTACCAGCTGGCTGCCCATCTTCCTATTTATTATTTTTATAATTTGTGAGTGTCCCTGACTATAAACGCTATCCATCTATGTGTGGTGTGTGGCCAAGTCTTCCCCCTCCCTTTTCTTCCTTCTTCCAGAATCAGATCTAGGTTCCTCTCTCTTCTCTTCGTCGTTTTTTTCTCTGTTCCTGTGTGTTCCATGGAGGATTGTTCATGCGGATGTCTGGCAAAGATGGCGCGCATAGCTGACAGCTGTGTGTACGAGACTGGTTTGGAGCTCACTCAGACTCAGCGGCGTGGGCAACTTTCTTGTTTGCT
Organism: Triticum dicoccoides; assembly: GCF_002162155.2. Taxonomy (NCBI): domain Eukaryota; kingdom Viridiplantae; phylum Streptophyta; class Magnoliopsida; order Poales; family Poaceae; genus Triticum; species Triticum dicoccoides. The sequence continues at coordinate 482,805,933 of NC_041393.1, forward strand.
GTACAGCAACCATGGGTTTCATACACCCTATGTTTGTCGCCTGACGGATGGTGACTTGAAGGAATCATGGGTATGTGTTTCTATTCATTTTGGTTCCTGCGTTCTTGATGGTTTCTGTTCGAATCCCATGGACTGGATCTGCAGTTTTGTCTAATGAATAGCTTGTCTATATTTTTTTAATTTGGTTTTGTGAGATTTTAACAGTAGGGATTTTTGTGTGTATTTGTTCATTACTTAACAATATTTTAACCATTTTTTTTGTATAATCCCTGATCTGTTTATGAATAGATGTTTTTACTGTAGGTGTATTGATTTATATATTTCTTCAGTTTAGTCAGTTCACATGTCTAGTTAGTTTTGTGTTATTGTTTTGGTTCAGATTTTTTCCATTTTAGTTTTTTATGCAAATCGTTCCTATATCTGTGTAAAAATTCAGTTATGTCAGGTGTTGATTTTGTTTTGTCCTCCCATGCCCATTTGCAGAAAATGTCATCTAGGATCCGGATTGTTGCTCCTAGGTCCGGTGTTCTGAAGATGGAGACTTCAGACAAGAATGGGTATCAGTTGATGGATGTTGCCTACCACATCGACTTTGATGGTTGCATCAACCTAACTACTGGGTGGAAGGAGTTTGTTGTTGAGTCTGGATTTGAGGATGGTGATGTGGTTTTGGTTATGTTCTCGAGAGAAGACGACTCTTTGACGTTCAGAATCTATGTGTTGTAGGTTTAAATGTGGCAAATGACGCCGGTTTGTGAGCTTTGTGTGTGGTTGATTATGTTGCAGTATTTTTTTCTTTTTAAAACATTTGCATGTGAGATGGTTGAATTGTATGGTATTATCATGATGGTATGGAACTAGTTATGTAATGTTATTCCTATTATCCTGCTCAAGTATAACTGTTTTTTATACATTGTTTATATTAGTTATGGAACAATTTCTATAGTTGAACTGATGGGCATCCTTTGTTTTGACCAATATATTTTTCATGTTCATAACTCGCAGGCGGTGCTATACGCTGATGAGTTTTTTAGAACAGTTTTTTTGTTATTTGAGTTTTGCTGAACTTACATCCTTTTAATGATAGTACTGATCTATTTTAGGTTGTCAATTACCGATCAAATTTGTTTGTTGTATAATATATTTTTCCTTAATTTTTTACATGAATTTTGGAGCACGTTTTTTCCTTTTTTTTATAGATGAACAATGATAGTTTTGGTATTTTATTAAGAAAAAAATCTTCGCTGCACAGTACTTATTTTTATTTTGTACTTGAACCCTATGAATTGTAGTAGTTGATTTTTCTTTTGTAAATTCGTTCCTGAAATTTTTATTTACAGTCTTATATATATATATATATATATATATATATATATATATATATATATATATATATATATATATATATATATATATATATATATATATATATTTTAGTTCTTACCGTTAAGATGTGTTTGAACTTTTTACAATATTTTTGTTTATTAACTGGGTTTTTTTAAAATTATCTTCATTTTTTATTTTTTGTCATGTGTGATCTATTGGATTTTTGTTATGGGGCGAAGTACTTTGTTGAGCCATCGGCCTCGGTCGTTGTACTCGGCCCGAATAGTTTCTCTCGCGCGGCTGTGGAGCATGGCGTGCATGTGCGCTCTGGGTTTAGTCCCACCTTGCTAGTCGAGGGGGCTCCGGTCCTGTTTATAAGCGCAGCCGACGCTCACCAGTCGAACTCCTATGAACACTTACCAGAGCGGTTATACAGGGTGCTCGCTATCTCTCTCTTGACCTGTGGGCCCTGGACGGCAGGCCCATGCGGGTGTGGGCCTGCTCCTGTCCTTGGGCGGTTAATTTTTTTTTACTTTTTGTTTGTTTTTTATCTAGTACTTGACTACACCAGTAACTTGGACTGGAACTTTTTTGTCATTGGGTCGTCAATTTTTTTATATTTGGTTGTTTTTGGGATCTAGCACTTGACTATACCAGTAACTTGGACTGGTACTTTTTTGTCCTTGGGCTGTCAATTTTCTTTCTTTTTCTTTTTCTTTTTTGTTTGTTTTTATACAGTACTGAGGGTCGTGACTTGCCCGCGCACCGCACCGTACCGAGGGGCATAGTTGTAACGAACACATCTTCCTTGTATGGACTTTGCCCCATTATCTATCTTAGGGTTGTGGGTGCGTGGGGGGCGGAAACGGAATAACCGCACTGCGCCTGTCAAACGAGCGCACTGCCGCGTTAGCGTGAGGCCGAGCTAGGAATGAGCCATCGCAGGCGATGACGCGGCTGCCGCGGCGTCGCATGCGGAGGCGAGTCTGTAACATGACTTGCCCCATTATCTATCTTAGGGGTGTGGGTGCGTGGGGGGGGGGGACAGAATAACTGCACTGCTCTTGTCAAACGAGCGCACTGCCGCGTTAGCGCGAGGCCGAGCCGGGGGGGAGGGGGGTCGGGGCCCCCCTCCCCCATCCCGGCGAGGCCGATCCAAGAACGAGTCGTAGCAGGCGACGACGTGGCGTGCCGCGGCGTCGCATGCGGAGGCGAGACCGTAACATGACTTGCCCCCATTATCTTATCTTTATTTTTTAGGGGAAAAACCTGCACTATTATTAATTATTCTTTCATTTCTACCTTTTTGATAATTTTTTATGTACTGTTGTGAGTTATTTATGTCCTTTAGCCATTTGTTTTCTCGATCTATATTAATTTTTTATTTTGTGTTTGATTATTTGTATTATCTTTTGTGACTGGCCATATATAGTGGGCTTTGCCACGGTTGTGGGCTTTAGCCGTCCGTTTTCTCCCACTCATCTTTTAACCCTCCCACTCACCTTTTAACCTCCGATCTTCCCCGTTCCGCTCCTCCCCCGTCCCCAAATCGGTTCCGTCTTTGTTCCCCTCTTCTTCTTTTCTCGGCGGGGGAGTTGCTACTCCTGTTTTGCCGCGGGAGCGTCGGCCGGAGGGTTCAACCCCATGGGGTGGAGTTCCGGGTGCTCTGTTTTGTTCCTTTTTTGCTCTACCATTGACTTTGCTTGCGTCCTCTCATGTTCAGCTTTTCTCTCTATTTCTAATCTGTTGCTCTCTTTGCTGTCCCAGGCTGCAGTTGCTAGGGTTCCTTTGCTGTTGAACGAGCGTTTGGCGGCAGTGATTGCGTGGCGGATTTTGTGTTAGGTGGTAAGAGTTTTGCTTTTTGTATGGCGTGCTTCATTTCTAAAATAGTTCAAATCCCTAATTTTTGTTCATGTGTCTTGCAGATCTGGTTCGGCAGATTTTAGGACTGTAGATTTCAATGGGTACATCATCCAGTCCGGACAAATTGAATGCAGGTGATTTCCCCTGTTTTTTGGATGATGTTAGCAGATCTGGTTTTTAGGGTGTACAGTTGTTGCCGTATCGACTTTATAAGTTGTATGTATTTTGATATGTGTTAATTTTGTCCTGGATTGTATGGTGTGTATGGTTTTAGCAGTTGATGCAACCTGCAGACTGTTTGTAGTACTTATCACCATGTGTATTTTGAACAGTTGTCCTCGCATTTGAATAGGTTGTAGTAGTCAGTGAAGAACTAGTATTGTGTTGAAAGAGTTGTGTTTTCTGAAGTTTTGTTCTACAAGTGGTGGGTTCATATTTTGTTTTATTCGGGTGAACTTGTAGTGTTCACATAGTTGAACTGACTGATTGTTTTTGTGCTTTTTTGCTAATTATGATGTCGTTGCAGATATTGGAGTGTCGGTGCCTCCTGATAATGAGAAATCAGAACGCTTTCAAGATCTTGTGAATGTTATTTTTGAGACACCAAATCCTCTAGAAGAACTTGCGAATGTTGCTGGTGTTTCCCTTATATTTGCTCTTTTTTATCAGCCTTTAATACATATATATGCTTAGTTTCATTAGTTGTTCCGTTTTGTTTGTGTCTGATGGTATGCGTTTTATTTATTTTTGTGTCTGCAATGTTAATTGTGTTTTAATTTTTTATGTGCGTGGTTATGTTATTGGTTTATGCAGTTAATGACAGCCATGGTGTTCCAGAGGACATTGCTGATGTTGTTAAAGATATTAATGATGGGATGTATTCACTTAACGTTGATGATGGTGATGGCAGCTTGCAGTTGTCTATTACTCAGTCTCAAAGTGTTGATGGCACTGAGCCTGTTACCCAAGCTGAGGATGTTCCCATGCAGTTACAGCTCGAGGATGAAAGGATAAGAAAGAAGAAGTATGAATTCCAGAAGAGGAAGGAATTGGAACGGCGTCAAAAGGCTGCATGTGTGCCAGAAAGTGATGTTGATGTTGCTCAAGCTCCTAAATGTGTAGGCGATGAAGGTGGTGATGCGGGTTTATCAACTGTTCATGCCGGATCTCATGGAAGTGACATGCATGTGAAGACACACTTGATGCAAACTCGGTTGGCGCAAGTGTTTGATCGTGATGGAGTTAAGGAGAAGAAAGTTGTTTTCAAGAGGAAGATGTCAGATCGAAATGCTGACGGCACACATAGGCGTAGCCCACGTGTGAAAGCTGGTCCCCAACCTGGTAGTAGCAAGGTGATGCGGATAGTGTTGCTGTGAAAATTGGTCCAAGCAAACTTGGTGGCTCCGTTGTTCGTCGTAGTCCACGAGGTTTGACAAATAAGAAGCCTTCTTCATCTCCTCTTCAAGAGCGGTCTTTGTTGAAAGAAAATAAGAAGTGTAAAGTTCATCCTGCAAAGGTGAACAAAGGTGGGAAGAAGCGTGCTCGTGTTGAAGCCGAAGATGCTGCATTTGAAGAAGATGATATTGAAGTTGATTCCGAAGATGAATTTGCAGTGGTATGTGTTCTGTACTGCATGTGACTTGCTAGTTGTACTTGCAATGATTTTAATTTGTGTTTGTGCTGGTATGCTGGCCAGGTGAGGCTGGTCATTGTTTTCATCAATCGAGGGGTGGTACTGATGTTGTTTTAATAGTTGAACTTGTGTAATCTCTTTTTTTACTAACATTCATATGCTTGTTTTGTTTTCTATATTCATTGTTTGCACTGGTATGTGTTTTTGTACTGCATGTGACCTACTAGTCATACTTGCAATGATTTAATTGTGTTTGGGATGGTATTGCGGCTAGGTGAGGCTGATTATTGTTTGCATCAATTGAGGGGGTGGTACTGATGTTGTTTTAATAGTTGAACTTGTGCAATCTTTTTTTTACTTGCATTCATTTGCTTGTTTTGTTTTCTATATTCATTTTTTTTAAGGTGTGGCTTTTTTTTCATTTAAAGCCTGTTAGCGTTAGGAGTCCGGTCAAGCCGGTGGGAGGCAATACTGGAAAAGTTGCCTTGGATGAAGGTGACCAACGGAAATTGAACTTAACTGTGCGATGTTCGTTGAGAGAGGTTGAAGATTGCGCTAAATTGCTCGAGAGTCGGCATGTGGCTAGGGTTCATTCATCTGGTTTTGGTTCTATTTTCAAGTGGAGGGTGAAGTCTAACATTTCCTGCTCTCTGATGGGAGTTTTGTACCTGAGGATAGATTGTGACATAATGACTCTTGACATGGGTGAGGCTAATAAGAAGCTTCGGATCACTAGCGACGGTATACAACAATTATTTGGTTTCCCTCGTGGTAGTCGTTCTGCGCCAAGGCCGTCAGAGGACGGATATGACGACGCTCTGATGAAGTTAAGATCGGAGCTTGACATTAGCAGGGACAAAGATATCAAGACAAAGGATTTGAGGAATAAGCTCAAGGTGCTCGTCAAGGATCCTAGCAAATATGACCTTGCTCTGAAAGTGTTCTTCATGATTGTGTTTATGAAGGTTGTGTTGCCTGGTTCTGCCCCGCGTATTTCCAGAGAGGCAGGAATGTTTGAGGGTCTCGTCTTTGAGGACATGGCTAGTATGGATTACTGCCAGTTGATGGTTGATGAGCTTAGAAGGGCTGTTGCCAAGTACCAAAATGGTGATACTCTTGGGAAGGCAATCACAGGTTGTGCTATAGGGCCTGTACTAATGTACCTTGACTGCCTTATCCATGGCAAGACCGCGGGGCCTGGCATGCGAGTCCCCCGCATATGTTTCATGGATCCTGCCAAGCTTTCTGATCTGGTTGATGCAGATTTGATAAAAAAAGGCAATGCAGATCCAAAGACTTGGGTGTTTGGGAAGCTTCCGGTGAGTTTCGTTTGGTTTGTGTCTTGCAAACCTTTTTTTAATTTAGGTATAGCTATTTTTTGTTGTAGTGTACATGTGTACTGTAGAGTTGTCTGTTCATATTTTGTATGGTTTAGGTATGGTTTTTTAGTACTGTTGTTTCTTGTGTGGTTGAACTGAATAACTTTGTTCAACTGGCCTGTTGGTAAATACTAACAAATTGGCAATGACAGCTAAAGTTTATTAGTGGTGTTGATTTTAAATCTGTTAATGTCATGATTTATTTTCCCCTACATGTTGCATTGATTGATTAACTATTTTTCCCTTTTGTTTGTAGTGGAAAACTCAAGAGGAGGTTGTTTTTTTTCGAGTGTATAAACGGCTAGTCCTGGAGATGCCGTTGTCTCAGGTTCCGAAGTTTTCATCTCTGTCCGATGAGTTGAGGGATGGCCGTGGTGTTGAGGGTGCTGATTATGCCCCCCCCCGGCCCTAGTAATGCTAGTGCCTCACAGAGGCAAGGTTTTGGTATTGATGTTGCTGTTTCAGCGTTGGAGCGCGCTGAGCATATCTTAAGTAATGTGTGTTCTGAGCTGCAAAAGGTCCCAACGACAGTCGAGCGTTTGAGCTGTATCAATGGTATCCTTCCTGAAGGTCATCAATTTAACGCTGAGGAAGCTGTTGACTACATTGAGATGGAGAGAATTTTAATCGGTGATATGCGTGACGGTGCTGCTAATCTAGTTCAGACCTCGGTTCGTCTGTTGAACAACATGAAGCGTTTCAGAACTACGCAAAACTCTCGCTGCAAGCCATATGAAGAAAGTGCAAATTTTGTTATCAAGCAGTTTGAGCAGGATGAGGCTGCTGCCACCCACAGCAGGGCTGGTGATGGTACCGAGGCTAATGTTTTTGATCACGAAACGAATGATGTTGGCTTTGAGCGCCCTGATGTTGATGTGAGTCAGTCCTTGGTGTTTGCAATTTTTACTTTGTTTGTCCTGCTGTCAGTGTTGTAGTTGAACTTCCTCATCTTCATCTATTTATTAGTAATTTTCTTTCATGCAGATTGATCAGGATGACGTTGCTGGCACCGACAGCAGGGCCGATGATCGTACTGAGGCTAATGTTTCTGATCAGCATACGAACGATGTTGGCTTGCAGCACCCTGTTGTTGATGTGAGTCAGTCCTTGTTGTTTGTATGTTTTTACTATGTTGTTCTGCTGTCAGTATTGTAGTTGAACTTCCTGATCTACATATGTTTATTAATTTTTCTTTTCATGCAGGAGACCATTCATAATGTTGAGGCTGATGTTGACCGTGGAGTTAATGATCCATCCTCTGATAAGTGCAAGGTTATTTTTATTTTCATTGTGTTTATTCATATTCTCTTTAATTTTCATGCGCCAATGTGTCTTCCTTATTCATTTTTCTATCCCACACCGTTTAGAGTTTGCAAGCGGGTAGCTACCTTTTTTGTTACTGTTGTTTTAATTCCTTGTGTTTATTGTTGGTCATAATAGCATTGTTTTTTTGCCTCATTACATTTTGAATTAGGGTGCTATTGTTGGCGATGAGCCTTGTTTGCCCGTTGGTGATGTTGCTTTGAATGTTAGCAGTGGCAAGTTTGATGATGTTGCATCGAATGCTTCCAAGGTTTATTTTTCTGTGCACCTCTTGGTAGTTTATTTTTTATTGTTAGTTTTGTGCATATTATTCACTTTTTCTGAATTTTTATTTTCGTCAGATTTCTGATGTTGAACATGGTGTTGTCCTTAGTGGCGGAGATGATGCTCGTGATGCTCCATTGAGTAGTGGGCGCAATGTTGGTACCAAATTTGCTGATGAGGATGTTGGTGTTGCCAGCATACTTGATTCCAAATAGCCTGGTGTTGGTATTGATGGGAATGAGAATGTTTCTGGTTGTGAAGATTTGCCGCCGGAGATTTTGCCGCCTGGAGGTCTTAATTACGGTGATGCATTGCAAGATGCTTCTAGCGTGGAGGAGGTGCCATCCGAGGATGATGATTTACTTCTGTCAATTTCTTCTGACCCCTTGACGCAGGAGGCGCTCTTGTCGTCCCAGGATTTTCTTTGTACAGACCCTGAAAGCGCAGCAATATTGGTGTCCTCTCAAGATGTCCCATCGTCAAACCCTGAAACTGGAGGCATAATGGTCTCATCACAGGAACTACCGTCGTCGTCAAACCCTGATAGTCCAGGTAAGCACTTGTAAATTGGGCGTACTTCTCAATTTTGGCATTTTGGACATGTTCTCTTGTAGTTGTTGAACTTATTATTTTTCATCATTTTTCTGCAAGCAGAAAGTGATAATGTTGTTAAGGTTGATACATTTTTCTTCGCTGTTACGAGGTTGCGCACGAACTGTACTAAATGGTTAGTTTGGGATTTTGCCCGTAACATTTTTGTCTCTTTTTTTCTCTCGTATGATTATTATTGTTGTTGCAGTAGTCTTAATTCATGTAATTTTTTGTGTTTTTCTAGTCACAAGCCGATGTTTCAAAATAAAGAATGTGATGCCAGTGTTGGTTCTATTGCTAAAGCGTTTGTCTCCACTGGCATGCTCAACTCAGACAGTGCTGATGTTGTTTTATATTCTCTACGTCAGAAGTACCGAGACACTGACAAGTTGATAGTTCCCAGATGGGTGACGGATAGTATTTTGCTTTTTTGTAAATAGGATGATAACTTGTTTTGTCAATTTTCTAACTGTTGTTGTTCTTTTTGTACAACAGACCAATATCCGTGATGGAAATATCGATTCCAATGTGTTAGATTGGTTCACGAGATCAGGTGCTGATGGTTTCAATCAAGTAGGTGAACTTGGACTTTTTGTACTCATTAACTAGAACTGTCATGTTTTCTTTTCAGTTTAGGGAGGTGTGGGAATGAACTTGATTAGCCTGCTTTTACACCTGTACTTATGAATGATCCATGCTTTTTATTAAAGATGCACTTATTGTTGCAAGGAAACTGAACTGGTATGATTGTTCCTCAATTTTAGGCGGTGGATATAATTTCATTATGATTATGTGATTTTTTTTGTAGTTCTGAATTTTAATTTCCATCTTTTATTTTATTGTTTGGAGGCTGAATTTTTCGTTTCATTATGACTTTGGTTAATTCATTTTTCCTCTGCAATTTTTTTCCAGCTTCTTTTCCCTACATTTGATCCACCGTCATTTGTGCCTACCATGAAGCCTAGCGAAGTATCTGGGCATTGGTGCTTGGTTGTTCTGAATTTGAGGTTCCGTCGTTTCGAGTGTCTTGATTCACTCCGTGATGAAACCTGGGGTGACGCACTTAGATTCTTAAGGAATATGACAAATAATATAAAGAAGCTTTGGAGGGAGTCCAGTGTAGACAGGGCCAAACCATTCTCACCGGTGCATATTGATGGCTTCTCTTGTGAGTTTGTGTGGGTGCCTCAGCAGGAAAACACGTGAGTATCTGTTTTTCAATGATTTTTGCTGGTTGTTTTTGTTGCTGGGTGGATGTTGTTCCTGTATTTTTCGGATTTTGTGTTGTACCATTTTTTTGTTTCTTCCTTTGTTTTACAGGCATGATTGTGGATTCTTTATGCTACAAAACTGCAAGACCTATTATTGCTGGGAGGATGGTGTAATTGAAATGGTCGATTACAGCCATGAAGACATTCTGGACATTAGGAAGACTTTGCTGTACACCTGCGCAACTAGCGATGTGTTTGATGTTGACTTCAGGGGTTTGTTTGGCATCGAACCCTGTAAGTGTGCATGGACTTTTGTATTTTTTTGCAGTTTGTACTTCTCTATTTAGTACTGTCATGAAATATGTATTTGAACTTACGCTTTGTGTGGACTCCTTTTTTTTATTTTTTTTCAGGTGAGTGGTTCGATCTTGGTGAGCATGACTACAGGTTCTTTGGTAGCCAGTTCTCGGAGCTCAAGCGCGTAGCTATTGATCTTAGCCAGGGGTGTTCTCCCGAAAAGACAAGATCTGGTGTTATGAAGGGGCGGTTGGGAGCTCTGAGAAGTTCTACAGCTGCTTGTGCAGAGAGCCCTACTACACCCAAGAATCCCATTGTCGAATTGATAGACAGCGATGATGATGTGTTTGACAAGATTGCTGGCATTGGAAGAGTCACGAGGAGTGCTGCTGCCAAAGGTTTATCTCCCCTTGCTGGAATAGTGGCTCGTAGAGCTGGTGGTGCTAGGAAAGATCCTGCTTTGGAATCTGGCAATGTTGTAAGCACGAAGCGTGCGCCCAGAGCTCCTATAAAGTTTTGCTCCCCTGTGCAGCAGCTTCACCCTCATAAATTCCCTCACCTGGACAAGGCTCGCAGGTTGTATAAGCTGTTGCTTAGTGCTGAATGGCGTGAGAAGTATACCGAGTGAGTATCTCTCATTATTTTTCCTCCTCTTTTTCTTTTGTTGTTTGTAACTGCTAGGTAAATATGACCTTAACTGTTCCTTTTTATACAACTCGAACTGCTATGAATGCCTTATCTTGCTTCTCCTTCTTTTTGTTCTGGTGTGTGCTACAGGAATACATTCTCAATGATACCCCAGCCTGATGGAAACGTAACTGACTTCACTGGGGATCGCATCTGGGAAGTTTTTTCACCTGGGCAAATGATGGAGGGCGATGTAATGGACTTCCTCATTGATGATTGGAAGCAAGATCCTGATAGAAATGTTGATTTCGCATCTGGGAAAAGGATATTGCCGAGTCCATATTTCATCTCGGTAATCAATCAGATCGGTTTCTTTTTGTTGAATAAGACTGCCTATTTGTTTTTACGAGTTTTAATAATACTTTTGCTTGTTGATCCTTTACTGCTGTCTAATTTCTATTTTGGCTTTTTTGCAGGTTATGCTTGACTGTTCATTTTATGTGGATGAAAATAAAGTGTTTAATGTGGAGAGTGCAGCGAGAGATTTCAAGAGCTATGTTAAAGCTAATGAAGACTTGCTCAACACTGACCTTGTGAGATCTACTAGCTAATTTTTGGTTTTTATTTGTTTGTTGTGATGCTTTTTTATTTTGAATATCTAGCATCTCTTTTTTGGTCATTTGTTTTTAGATCATGATGCCTCTATTCAAGCCTATGGTATTATCAAAGGATAGGAAAGTGAACCACTATTCCTTATATGTCATGAATCGGTACCGAAGGAGCGTTGACATCCTTGACTCTTTACCTTATCCGAAGAACCACCGTCCTTCAAAGAACACCTATCACAAAGACAGCGAGAAGATTGTGAGTGACATTTATTATCTGTACTAGATTAATATTTCTGCATCCTTGTTTCTGCTTTTTTTTCTGAGACCTAAAATTGTGTGGGTTGTTTTGTTTTTTTACAGATTTCTAGAATGGTCAAAGTAATGAAGGCTGTGTATGGTGATGCTCAGTACAATGCGAGCAAGCAGCCCAATCGGGAGCTGTTTGCAAAGAAACCAACGTTTGTCAAGGTTCCAGTTCAAGGGGAAAATGAATGTGGCCATTATACTCTGAAGTATGCGGGATGCTACGATGGTGAAAAGATCGTTGAGAACATTCGAGATTATGACGTGGGTTCTTGTTGAGCTTTTCACTTTTTGTTTTTGGCTTATTGTGTATCCTTTTTTTATGTGTCATGATTTTTGATAATTTGTTTTATTGTTTTGCAGCCACGCATTGTTGATTGGAACGCTGAGGATCTGTATAGAGTTGTGTTCAACCGGAATAGCCAGCTTCTGGTGACGGAGCTTCCCAAGGAGGTTCAGGCTTTGGCTCCTGATGCATAGGAGAAATGGTCATCATTTGCATAGTGAATGGGGTAGTTGTGTGATATATCTCTTGAAAACATTATAGGCTCTATTTGTAGTGTTTGATGTCTTGTCGAGTACTATGTAATAACTAGTATATTTTTGCGTTGTGTTTAAGTGTGGCATAATGTTTAACAAACTTTTTTTGCATGATGATTGTGTGGTTGAATAGCTGTTTCAATTGTGTATGTTTCATCGGGAATTCGTTTTGGTTAAGTTTTATTTTTTGTACTGAAGACTTATATACTAGTTGAGCTGAAAACACCTGTTTTTTCAAGTGTATTTATGAGTTGTTGCTGAGAAAGTGAGATTTATTTTATTTTTATCTGATTCCAACCTAAGTTGGACCTTTATAGTTTCTGTACTCTCGTTTTCTTGTACTTACGATATAGTTCTGTTAGTATTGATTTGTAGTCTCATTTAGCGTAAGGCTTTTAAAATTTGGTGCCAAATTTTTGTCTGAACTTATTGAACTTTAGTAGTTGAACTTCATAGTTCAAGTTAAAGCACTGGTTTAAATTAGCTACGTTTAAGAGATAGCCCTATTAAGTTCAAAACTACTTCTTTCTCAAGGTATTAATTGGTATCATCATAGCACTTACCGAATAAACTAAGTTGTACTGAGATTTCAATTGTGCTAGTACTTTTGATTAATTATTTACTTTTTGTGTTGTTCGAGGCTAGGACGTCTTTCTGTTGTGTTTCTTGTGATTTTTCTCCTTTGTCGAACTTATATCTCTTTGATTTAGTTTTTGGCCTTCTTTTTTCCCAGGCTGTGGTTCTTCTCCAGGCATTGTTTGGTATAATCCTAGCACTTGCCGTATAGTCTTAGTTGTAATGAGATTTTAGTTGTATTATTACTGGTTATTCTTAGTGTGTCACCGTTTTAGGGAATGCGAACTGAAGCTTGCCGTTCCTTTTTATATTTTGTAGAATGAATGTACTGTGTGTTCAAGTGTACCAGAACTTTCAGTTCTAGCATGCTAGTGACCAGGAAATACGTACTGATGGTTCTTTGCTTTTCCTGTTGCAGTACTTAGTGAATTTCTAACTTCTATTAGCACGATGCTTTTAGTATTGAATGTTGTCCTTGGCAGAAACTTAGTTTTTTTAGTGTACTTCTGAAACTAAAAACTTGTCTTTTAGTGTGATAGTACTACCGTTCATGCCTAAGCTGTACTGAGCGTCCAAGGCTACTATTTGCTTTTGTCCTTAGTTAGCCTGCCACTGTTTTTTTTTGCGAAAATATTTATGTGTTATTTTTATTTCTCCATGACTAGTGCTGCATGGCAGCCATCAAGTTTCAACTTCAAGCTACTTCAACTTCAAATGATGGATCAACAAAATAGGAAGCTAGCAAACTTGTTGGATGACATAAGCAAACGATGTACTTGATAGACATAGGCAAACTTGTTCAAACCCTGACACACATAGCATAAGGTAGATGGTTCAACAAAACGAAAGCAAACTACAAATCTGAAACAACAAGACTAAGGACACACATATCATATGGTAGCTGGTTCAACATAACGAATGCAGACTTTCATGCATCTTCATCCGCGAAGTTGCAGTGGTAGTAGGGATCAGCCTCCTGCTCTTTTGAAATATCCCAACCTGTCACGATGTTGTTGATTGTCTTCCATGACTTGTATGTTGCGTACGCATCTATTCCTGCGTACGTGATGAGGTTGTCTCGCAGTGGGCTGGTCCCCCACAGTTTGTGGTCTTCCCTCTTCATCTTCTTCTTCATGCCTTCGTAGAATGGGTGGATGACGCCGCCTTCAACATCGGCCAAGGAGTCGTAGTATTTTTTGGTCTTTGGATCTTTCCACTTGCGCTGCATGTCAATGAAGTTGTTGGGGTTGATTTCCAAACCAGACTTTCCAAGCTTCCGCTTGTCACCTCCAATGCTGAAACCAACAAATGTGTACAATTTCTCCTCCTGCAGGAAGTCTTTGAGGCGCTTGGGCCTACAAGGGGGGAGACACACATTTTCTAAAGATTAGTCTTCTTTTTGATTATTTAATTCTTCTGCTTTTTTTTTCCTTTTTACAAGTGATAATCCATGAGGTAGATGCTTATATATTATAAGCCATGCATGAATGTAGTTCAGATACTAGTTCAAAAAGTCCTGAAATTAAATTCAACTACACCGTGTTATATTTTTTTTCTATCTTCGTTGCTTCACCAAATGCTTCACCAAATTAGAGAATCATTTTACCAGAGTCAACGATTCATGCGCTGCTTGATTCAACTTTAGTTTTCTTTTTTGTTGAATAAAAGACCTATAGCAGTGCTTGATACATCTTTGTGCATTAATTCTATATCAAGTTCAAAAATTAGTTTGAGAAACATGTGCATCAAGATATGGACCTATACCACTTCACCGAAGGTCTTTTAATACATCAATTCTATAAACTATACTAGTACATCAAGATCAGAAACTATGCTACTACATCAAGTTTCAGAAATTAGTTTGGTGCATAAAGTTCATAATGCTATAATCTTTTTTTTAGATGCTAATCTGGTGAAACAATCCACTTTCACAGTTTCAGAAATGCATGTAACTTGAGAAACATGTAATCGTGCATCCACTTCATAGACTATAGTAGTTCATCTAGTTGGGAAACAAGTTTTAATTTAAGTTTTTAGTGACTAGTACTAGTACAACAGATGAATGAACAATAGTATGGGTTACCATTTTGTGGCTGTTGCGATGTGGTACACCAAGCAGAGTTCCTCGACGCACAACTGCAGGACTGCCGCCATCTGTGGAGGTTTTTCCTCGTCGGTGTACTCCACATCAACTCCGATGAAGCTCGGATATAAACCGCCGCCCTTCATCTTGAGCCTGCTCATCATCTGGTCGGCCTTGTCCGGTTCGCTGGTGCAGACGATCTCCAGCATCTCCTTGCCGTGGAGCTCAACCCCTTTGAGCATTCTGATGTACTCGTGCTTCCCGCCGTGGACGTGCACGTCGGCGAGGTTGCTGCTCTTGTTCGAAGTGTCGCCATGGTGACGTTTGGCGGACAGTTCCTCCGCCATTGCCTTGCTCCGGCGACTGTGGGCTTGTGATAGAGAAGTTTTTGGTCTGTGTGTAGTGTAGATGGAAACTGCAATGGTGGTTCTGTGAATGAGGCAGAGATGGAAGACAATGGGGAGTATTTTGCAGTGCGTCGATGGTGGTGTGTTGGAGGCGGTTCGTCGGGGACGCGGGTGTAGTGGTCGTGGTGGTCGCCGTTTTTGCAGTGCCCCGTGGCAACCACCCAGTGGGTGGCGCGGGTCGTGGCCTCGAAGAACTAACCATCCAGGACAAATGTTTTTTTACTGCTGCACTGATTAGTCTTGTCAAGCTGTACTTACGATCTGCTAAATCCCACTTGCACGTCTCTGCGGTGGTGGTGATGGCATTTTGCACTGTTTAGGTGACGTATGGCTCTGTGATGTTTTTCCGTGTGGTTGTTTAAGCATTGTTTTTCTATTGAAGTCTTTATACACTAGTTTATGTCAAAACATTTTTTCAGTGCCCTGGGAGTTGTTGCTCAAAAGTTGTACTTATTTTTTTTCATCTGTACCAACCTATGTTAGGCCTTTATAGTTTTTGTATTCTCATTTTTAGTGCACTTATGTTTTAGTACTGTGTGAACTGAATTGTAATTTCACAGTGCGCACGGTTTTGAAATTGGATGTCACAGTGGTGCGAGCGGTCTGACTGATCCTGCTGTTTTAGTACTGATGTCGTATGTATGTTTTGAACTGGTTTTTTATAACTTAGGTTGGGAGTGGGGGTTTGAGATTATTTTACCACCAGATCGTTCGTTGTGGTGTGGACAGATTTTATATAAATAAGAAATTTAGCAGAATTAACAAATAAATTCTATTTGAACTTTTTGAATTTTAGCAGTTGAACCTGTTAGATTTTATATAAATAGGAAATTTAGCATAATTGACAAACACTATATGTTTGAACTTTTAGTGTTTTTAGTAGTTGAACTTGTCGGATTTTATATAAATAGGAAATTTAGCATAATTGACAAACATTATATGTTTTGTACTTTTAGATTTTTAGTAGTTGAACTTGTCAGTTTTTCTATAAATAAGAAATTTAGTACAATTGACAAACATTATATGCTTGAACTTTTTGAGCTTTAGTAGTTGAACTTGTCAGATTTTATATAAATAAGAATTTTACCATAATTGACAAACATTAAATGTTTTGAACTTTTTGAGTTTTAGTAGTTCAACTTGAAAGTAATATTTTAATTCGGTTTTTTAAATTATGTACATTTAAGATATAGGCTTTTAAGTTCTGTTCTTTTTTAGAGGTTCATTGTTTTTGCATCATATTTTTTTCCTTTTTTCTTGTACAGGTTAATTGACAAATATTTTTCTTGTAGTTTATTTTTCTTTGTCCCGCCCTCTGGTTTGTATAGCTGGGCTTATTGTTGGGGTGTTTTGTTGACGATGTAGGCTATTGGGCCGTTTTCCGGCCCAGATAGCTCGTCAACGTGGCTGTGCAGTGCGTCCTGCGCGTGCGCTCTGGGTTTAGTCCCACCTCGCTAGTCGAGGGGGCTGTGGACCTGTTTATAAGTGCAGTGGAGGCTCACCAGTCAAACTTCCCTCAACACTTACCTGAGCGCTTATACACGGCGCTCGCCCTCTCTCTTGACCTGTGGGCCCTTGTCGGCGGGTCCTGCGTTGTGCGGATTACTAGGGATTCGCCCACGGGCTCGAGTTCAAGTATCTAGCATTGTCAGGGCCTGCGCCTGACCTTGGGCGGTCATTTTTATTTGTTTGTTTGAATCTAGTACTTGACTCCACCAGTAACTTGGACTGATATTTTTGTTCTAGTCCTTGTGAGTTTTGTGTGAGTGTAATCTTTTTCATTTGAGTTTTTTGCCTTCTTTTTTGTGTTTGTTTTTGTGATTGTTCTCAAGTGTCTTCTGGTGTCATTTTCAGAACTATGGTACTTGCGTGTAGATTGAGTTTTGTACTGATAGTGCATTCATAGTAGCCCTTACGGACTGATGCTTCTTTGTACTTTTTATTGTAGTAAGAATGTACTGTCCGATCAAGTGTACTGAGTTATACTGACACGGAACAACGTTGTGTGATTAGTTGCATCATAACTAGTTCTTTAGAGCAACGACAACATTCCATTCAGAAACTACTTTTGAATTTTTGAAATGATGGATTAACAACATATGAAGCTACCAAACCAACCTTATATAATGAGATAAGCAAAACATTGTACTTGATGACATAACTAAACTTGTTCAAACATGACAAGCACAACATAATCACACTGGTTCAACCCAACAAGAGCAAGCTACTAATTTGAAACAACAAGATAAAAGGCAAGCACAAGCGGAAGTAAAACGAAGGGAGGCTCTGATGTTATCTTCATCCAGTAAAGGGGCAATAGGGGTGGTCGTAGAAGTTTTCAGCCTCCCGCTCTTTCGCATATTCCCAACCGTCTGTGATGTAGTCGATCATGAACCATGATTTGTACGCAGTGTACGCATCTACTCCTGCGTACTCGATGAGGTTGTCTGGCAGCTCGCTGGTCCCCCACAGTTTGTAGTCTTCATGCGTGTTGATCTTATTCTTCATGCCTTTGTAGAATGGGTGGATGACGCTGGCTGCAACATCAGTCAAGGAGTCGTACTCTTTTCCGGTGTATGGAACTCTCCACTTGCGCTGAATGTCGATGAACTTGTTGGGGTTGATCTCCATACCGGACAACTTCAGCTTCTCTTTGTCGCTTTCAATGTTGAAACCGGCAAATGTGAACAACTTCTCATGCTGCAGCATCTCGGTGAGGCGCTTGGGCCTGCAAGGGCAGAGATATTTTGAATATTAGCATTACTTTGATGTTTTGAATTATTCATTTTTGTTTTGTTTTACAAGCGATGAATACATGAAGTAGTTTTTTATGTAGGATAAACAATGGTTGAATGTACTTCGAAAACTAGTAAAGAAAGTTCTGAAATTAAATTAAGTACATCATTTTATTCTTCTTCTTGGATTATACATAGTTTCAGTCAATGTTGTATGTTCTGCATTGGCACTAGTTTAGTCTATTTTGGTTGAAATGGGATAACACAGAAACTAGTGCTTCACCAAGTCCTTAGTTTATTTTCTTAAAAAAATAACATTAGATCAAATTCAGAAAATACTTCACTACATCAAGTTCAGAAACATCTTTTTTAATACATCGAGTACATAGACTACTCTATTGTATCAACTTCAGAAACTTCACTAGTCGATCAACTTCAGAATTTAATCTTCCACAAGATTTTCCAAATAGTAATCTAGTGTATCAGGGTCAAAAATACATTTATATTATATCTACTTGAGAAAATGCAGTAGTGCATCCACTTTTCACAAACCACACTAGTACATCTAGTTGGGAAAATAAGTGTGATTAATTTTTCAGGATACAGTATTAATAAAACAGATAAACCATATGCAGGGCAAATGAGTAGGATTGCTCACCATTTTGTGGCCGCTGCGATGTGGTACACCAAGCAGAGTTCGTCGGTGCATAACTGCAGGACTGCTGCCTTCTGGAGAGATTCATATTCGTTGGTGTAGTGCACACCAACGCCGATGATCCTACGAAACCTGCCGCCAAGCATCCTCCAAAGCCTAGAGATCACCTCATCGGCCTTTTGTGGTATGCTGGTGCAGACGATCTCCAGTGTCTCGTTGCCGTGGAGCTCAACCCCTTTGAGGGTTTTAGTGTACTCGCGCTTCTCGCTGGGGACGTTAATGTCGATGAGGTTGCTCCTCTTGTCCGACGTGTCGGCTTGATGATGCTTGGCGGACGGTTCCTCCGCCATGGCCTTCCTCTGGCGACTGTGGGCTTTTGGAGAGAGAAGTTTTTGGTTTTTGTTCAGTGGAAATGGAAGCGGCAATGGTGGTTTGTGGGAACGAGGGAGAGGTGGAAGAGAATGAGATTTTTGTGCAGTGCATGGACGGGGATTTTGTGGGAGGCGGTTCGTTCGGGGTCGTGTGTGTAGTGTGTGTTGTGGCATGGGGTCACCGTTTGCAGTCCCTTGTGTCAACCGCTCAGTGGGTGGCGCGGATGGTGGCGTGGAAGAACTAACCGTCCAAGTGAAATGGTTTTCACTATTGAACTGACTAGTCTTGTCAAGTTGTACTTATTACCTGGCAAATCCCACTTGCATGTCTCTGTGGTGGTGATGATGGCATTTTACTGTGGCACCGATTCGTATAGTCAAGCTGTACTTATCAGCTGCTTATCCCAGTTGCATGTGTCAGCGTCGGTGTTGATGGAGGTCTGAACTCCTCTGCTGTCGTACTCGGACTGGTGATTGAAGTGTAATTGAACGTACAAAATACCAGTGAGACTATGTGTGGTGCTAATGTTTTTTTAAAACAATTTTCGTATTTTTTTAAAGGATTTTTTATATCAAGATAATCTATGAGTAGTTTTTACAGACAAATTAGAGTTTCACCAGTACAGGATGTATTATATTCGCATTTTGCTTGAGGTAATTATTTTCATGTACTGATGGTATTTCTGAATTGGGACTAGCAGGAGCAGGCATAGCTTTGTTTTTTCAAAACAATGTTTTTTGAGTCGTTCACTGGTGTGTTTGTTTTACTATGCCTTTTGTACTGCCGACTGAGATTTATCACTACTGATGTACTACAATTTTTCCTTTGGCATTTTTTTTGTTGCTGAGTTACTGGTTGACAGTAGCGTTTTGCGTCAGATATATCCAGATAAGTTTTTTCAAATTTATTTGTGGCTGCATTCAAAAGGATTATCAAATGGTTTAAATAATAATGTCACTGCTTTAGCGGGCACAAATCAGAAATTATATCAGTACTGATGTGTACTCAGCCTTGTACTGACGTCTGAGAGTTATCAGTACTGATGTACTACAAGAGTTTAAATTTATCATTGACATATTATTTTTCCTGAGTTACTGGTTCACAATATCGTTTTGTGTCGGATATATCCAGATAAGGTTTTTCAAACGTATTTTGTGACTGCTCCAGTGGGCACAAATCAGAAACTAAAAAAATATCTTTAGTTCTGATCGAGAGTAATTGACGTTAAAGCTAAATAAGTTTTGGTAACGACAGTGTTTGTGAAATGCTTCCTCATTGTGTGCTGATGCAACTGAGACTACAATGTTATTATTTAGTTGATGCAGCAGGATAACCACTATGTATTGTTCAGTCTTGAGCTTCTCCTAACTGTCCCTGAATGTTGTGCCTTGCCGGCGCTCTTTCCAGGTTGAGCCTTGGCAGCTTCATCGTCAGTTTCAGTTTCCTCGCCTCCGACACTGTCATCTTCGTTGTCTTCGTCTGATTGGCCATCATTCTAATCAAACTCTTCTTCTTCATCGTCTTCATTTGATTGCTTGGATCTCCGCACCTTGCCCTGTTTATGTTCAGCTCCACTCACCTCCTTGCCCACTTTGCACGTGCGGGCATTATGTCCGTCAGTTCCGCCACACTTGCGGCAAGTGTAGTTGTTACGTTTGTTGTCTCCATTGGTAGAAAGTTGGGTGGCTCCAATCTGGTTGTTCTTGTTGACAGTGGCATCTGTGCGGAGTGGGCATGTGCGGCAGTTATGGTTGCTCATGACGTTGCAGAAACCGCATGCCCTTACCCTGAGGGGTTTGCCGTCCAGGCCAAATTCCACGCGCTTGATGGGTCGTGGCAGCTTTTTGGCTGCTGCTTTCGCAGCTTTAGCTGCTTGCATCTTGCTCTGCCTCCCCTTTGTGTTTGAGAATATTGGGGGTTTAATCACCCTTTCCTGCTGCTGCTGGTAGGATGTGCTATTGCCATGTCGTTCGCCTACAGCACCATCAAGCTCATGATCTTGCATGTGAGTTTGTCAGCGCTCTTGAGTGTGCACATGGGCAAGCTCCGGTTGCTGCTGCTCTTCTTCCTCGTTCTCAAATGGGTCAATAGATCCCAGATGGTTCATCTCGGATAACATTGTAGCAATATCCTGGTCAATGGCTTCATTGTCCGCGACACCTCGATTTTCAGCAGAATGCATGGCATCGAGTTCTTGTTCAAGTTTGTCCATAACGACCCGCGACCTTGCCATTTGCTCTTGGCTTCTAAGCTTTTTCTGTGCACCCTCATGTTCAGCGTCAGCAGTGAGCTTTCAATGCAGTATTGGGATGCCTTGCTTGACGCTACTGTCCTCAAGTCATTTCTATCAAATGTTGGCTGGATGTTCGGGCGTTTGGTGTATCTCCTGAGTATGTATTTCTCTGGAACGCTGGTAGCCTTAATTGTCTGCATCATGCACAGGACATGCACACAGAAAAGACCTGTATTTGTTTTTGGAAGAGGTGCATGTTTTTTGTCATTTTGTTCAAACAAAAACTTTGCAAAAAAAGTAGTACAGTATGTAACATCTTTTTTGTACTCCTCACCTATGTGGTCCCATAGCCTGCACTCGCACTCATATGTTTGTCCCACGGGGTCTGCCACCACCTGGAACGCGTGCTGAGCCCACACAGACAGTTTTTGCGGGTGGTTGTAGCGCACTAGGTACTTTGTGGGCCCTTCCGTCTCTGTCGCCGTGAAGAGCGTGCTCAGTTTCAGCCTATCTCTGATCTCGCTGTACACAGCTCGTGTGTACAGCTTTGCCATCTGGGTGTCAAACCCATAGTAGGTCAGCGTGTTTTGTTCCTTCTGCAGATGCAAGAATGATGATCATATTGTTAGTTTTCTCACAGGAAAAACTTCTAATAAAGTTTTTACTTTAGTAAGCATGTTATTTTTATGTCTTACGACAAGTGATAGAGATATACCCGGTTACCAATTGTCTCATGGTTCTCTGTCTGCCTCCTGGTTTTGACGCAGGAGTTTACCTGACTGACAAACCGGTGTAGATTATGTCTCTCATTTACGTAGTTCTTCTTGAGCATATAGTTCATGCTCTCACTTCGCTGTGTGGATGTCATTTTGGCGCAGAAAATTTCTTTGAAGAAGGCTGATATCCACTTCTCACGCTCGTTCCACATGCCCACCATTGTGGCATCATCATGGAGGTTGTACTTATCCATGAGTCTTTTCCAGGCATCCTCAAACTCAGTTGGCATGAGGGGCCAGTTGAGAATTGATGTGAATTCATCTTTAAGGTCCTCGTGCAGGAAATACAGGTACGCAAAGTGTTCCCTGTACTTCTTCATAATGTGCCAGCGGCATAGCTTATGTATTGTGTTCTTGAAAACATCTGCGATCGCCAAAGCCATTGCCGGGCACTGGTCTGGTAATGAGAAAATAGACTATGAGTGGTCAGCAGAGATTGTTGTGCATATATACCAATAGAACTGACACACCTTTTTTTGTGTTACTTTACTTTTCTTTTTTGGAAGGGAGGTGGTGGTTGGGGTGATTTTAGCGGTTGTACCTGTGAGGATGCATGTAGGAGCCTTCCTTCTCATGCACCTTAAAAATGTCTTGAACAGCCACTTGAATGATTCTGCATCTTCATCTCTTATCAGGGCAAAACCAAAGAATGTAGTCTGTAAGTGGTCGTTAGTTCCGACAAACACCCCAAGTGGCATATGGTACTTGTTGGTCTTATATGTTGTGTCAAACGTTACGCAATCCCCAAAGTCCTAATACGCCCCTCGGCAGCTTGCGTTCGCCCAGAATATGTTCTTAACTCTGTCAGACTCATCGAGTTGCATGTCACAGAAAAATTCCCTGTTTATAGCTTTCATCTCCCTAAAGAAGTTGACAGTCTTTAGGACATCGTCCACATCATCAATCCTTGAATTCTTTGCTTTCCTGCATATCAAAACTTCATTGAAAATGCATGTTGAACTGGCGCCAGGTCATGCGTTGCGTGATATGTTTGTACTGACAGATGAAAAAAGAGGGAGGCGGTTTATGGGAGGAGAACAATTTTGTACTTACAGGTTAATCAGGTCTTTGGCATTCATTTCGAGGAAGTAGCTACCAGGGTCGTCACTGCCCAGTATGCTCATGATTTGCGCATGTTCAACGCCTTTGAACTGCAGGTACTTGACGTACTCCAAGATTGTTTTGTCAAAGTTTTTGTGCGAGTGCAAGAAGACAAGGATTTCTGCAGTGAGTTGTAGCCTGTGGTTGTGTTCCCAGACTATCTCTTTTATGACAAATGTTCCATCCTTTTCCTTCTTCAACCTCATTTTAGCCCCACAGTTAGTTCTGGCTGTCGTCTTGTTACACTGTCTATTTGCTTCAGACACCTTTGATTCATAAACTCCATGGCACGTGCAATAAAGGTAGGCTCTGGTCTTACACTTGGGGCCTTCCCTGATAGCAAAACCAGCGTGCTTTGCATATACATTGTAGAAGTTCTTAGTTTCTTCGAAAGTTTCAAACCTCATCTCTAGCCTTGGTAGAACATAAGCTTCAATATCAGGTGGCTGCACACAAAAGTGACCAAACAAAGATGTTAGATGGGGTGGTCACAGCACCATGGTATGGACTGTGCTTATGTTTTTTTCTATATGGATACTTACATGTGTATAGCTCTGCGCTGCCTCTGGTGTTTGTTGTTCTCCCTGGTTTATGGGCACCGGTGGTGTCACCCTTGGCACATGCAGCAATGCATCTCTTGGAGGGAGCAACGTTGATGAAGATCTCCGTCTCTTGTTGTACGGCTGTATCCCCTCAGATTCATTGTGAGGTTGCTCATGTCTATATGGTTCATATCTTGTACCTTTGAACCTGCTAGATTGGCCAAAATTTATGTCTTTTTGCCCTGGTCTTCCCGTCGCAACTGCTCTTGCAGCACCGATGATTGATGTTGACGGAGCGACTGGTGGAAGCCTTGTTGCAACCCATCCACGGCTTCCTGTCCTTGGCTTTTTGCATGAGTTGGGGAAGGAAAACATTTGTTGTTGGTGATATTGTTGGCCTTGTTGCAACCCAGCAGCTGCAAAGCTTGCATTCCCAGATATTGGTGTTTGCTATAGAGAAGAACATGTCCGTGCTTCCGATGTTTGCGGTGTATCTTCAAATCTACCTGTACTGTTGAAATATCCAGGCTGTATTTCTGGTGTTACCCAACCAGGTGGTGCCCCATATCTGTCCGGCTCATGAAATTCTTGCTGCGTGCGCCGCCTTGCATGCTTCTGCAAACAACATTCAACAGTTTTGAGATTAATCTGGTCCGTTCTTAGTCGAACTGATGAACGTTGTTGTTCAAACACGGATGTACTGATATAATGTTTCTTCTACAACTTATGCAACTACAGTAGAAGTACTCCTAGTTTATGTGTCGGGGAAACTGATCCACGAACACCTATGGGGCCGGCGGACCGAGCCCCTTTCAGTTCGGCGGGGGGCGGAGATCGCACGAAGAGCAGATCGAGGCGAAGCACACGAGCAGTTTACCTAGCTTCGGAGCTCTCTGGAGAGATAACACTCCTACTGCTGCTTGTCTGCTCGTATTGAGTTCTTGCTCGAGCGCGCTGAGTGCTACCGTCCACCCGAGACCGAGCGTGAGTGGTTTCTGGCTTTTAACCTCCCGAACCCCCCTCTACTTGCCGCGGTCGTTGTCTTGCCGTGCCTGGAAGCTTGTCGGTCACTGGGCCTTGCCGGGACGCATGGTGCGTCGCGGCAAGTTCCTTGCAATGTCTTGGTTGGCCTTCCCGGCAAGCTCCTCTTGCCGGGGCCTTGTCTCCTTGGCTTAAATACATTGTTCTTGAATGGCTCCAAAGGAACCACGGAGGACCTTGGCGGTCACCCGGCAAGCCTTGCCGCGGGTCACTGCAACTGCCCGTGCACAAGTTCGGGATACTAGGGTACCCCTATTCTAGTACACCGACAGGAGCCCCCGGGCCTGGGCCACACACGGTGCCGAGCGCTGTTGGGCCAGGCCCAAAACAGGGCACGGGCACGCGCGGCCTGGGTTACGCCGTATCTTACTCCGCATCCACTGCGCCCTCCCCCAACGGCACGCGTCGAATGCGGCATCGTGGGAGAGATCGTGGGTGGTTTCTTTATTCGGAAGGGCGAAACATCCGCACCCTCCCTCTTTATAAGCAGGGGAAACAGGGGCAGTTGAGTCCACCTCGCCGGTTGTTACTCCATTTTACCTTTACTTGATTCCTTCCTTTGTATGTTTTTGCCCTACGCTTTTAGGGAACTTGTCGGTGCAGGCACCTTAGCCGCGAGCGCTGAGTGCAGAACGTCAGCAGCCTGCTGGCGGTGCCGCTACCGACAAGAAACCTTGTCGCAACTAGTCGCAGCTCACTTAAGTTGTTGAGCGGACTCGAAACAAAGTAAGGGCGCAACTAGCTATGAGTTGGTTCCTCCGCGCACAGGTTTACCATACAAAGTACGGTTGTTCGAGGAAGATAACTTAAAAATTTAAAACTGATTGCTCAAACTTTGGCAACTTAGCTTTTCTGTCGTTTGCTTTCCGGTAAGGCAAAACTTCATTGAACGATGCCTGGCCCACACCATTATCTTCTCCTTTCCCCCCGGCAAACTTGTGTGCGAGGGAACCTTCCTTTCCTTTGAGAAAGAGAAAGAAGAGAAAATAAAGATATGGAGCCTCACGGCTCGTTATTGCTTACCGGGGGTGGGTGCTGCACAAAGTGTCAGATAATGCATGCGACTATAAAGTAGAAAGCATGAAATTGACAAGATGTGCGGAGCACATGAGCTTTACTTATGCACGGGATCTGCGCCCGGCTTTGTACAAAGGATTACATGCAACATCGGCAAGACTTGTACAAAAGGTGGTTGCCGGAACAGGTTCCGGCAACCGCGCCCTACGGGTAAAACTTACGAAGATGCTCAATGTTCCAGGAATTGCTCACCGGAATGCCATCTTCGGTCCCAAGGCGGACAGCGCCAGGCCTAGTGACTCGTTTCACCCGGTAAGGGCCTTCCCACTTCGGCGTCAACTTGTTGGAATTCTTGGCGGACTGAACGCGCCGAAGAACAAGGTCGCCTTCCTCGAAACTTCTGGCATTAACTTTGCGGGTATGGTAGTGGCGCAAAGCTTGCTGGTATCGAGCAGCTCGTACAGCAGCCTGAAGACGGTCCTCCTCAAGGAGCAGTGCGTCATCTTGTCGCAGCTGCTCTTGCTCAAGCTCATCATAAGCGAGCACTCGAGGTGACCCGTATATGAGTTCCGTGGGGAGAACTGCCTCTGCTCCATAGACTAGAGCGAAAGGTTTCTGGCCAGTGGCTCGATTTGGCGTCGTCCTGATCGACCAAAGAACCACCGGCAGCTCCTCGATCCAGTTCCTTGCGCACTTGCGCAGCCTGTCGAAAGTTCTGGTCTTGAGCCCACGCAGCACTTCAGCGTTTGCCCTCTCTGCTTGACCGTTGCTTCTCGAATGAGAAACAGAAGTGAAGCAGACCTTGGCGCCAAGGTCTTGGATGTACTGCATGAAGGTGCGGCTCGTGAATTGTGTGCCGTTGTCGGTGATGATCCTGTTAGGGATCCCGAAACGGCAAACAATTGACCTGAAGAACTTGACTGCTGACTGTGCTGTCACCTTCCTCACTGGTTCCACTTTTGGCCACTTTGTGAACTTGTCGATTGCAACGTACAAGTACTCAAAGCCCCCGACAGCTCGGGGAAAGGGGCCGAGGATGTCGAGCCCCTAGACCAAAAATGGCCAGGATAAAGGGATCGTCTGGAGAGCTTGAGCTGGCTGGTGTATCTGCTTGGAATGGAACTGGCACGCTTCACACTTGGTTACTTGTGCAGTTGCATCCTGGAGGGCTGTCGGCCAAAAGAAACCTTGCCGGAACGCTTTGCTGGCAAGTGCTCTTGCGCCAATGTGGTGACCACATATGCCTCCATGTATCTCTGCCAACAGCTTTTGTCCGTCTTCCCGGTGAACACACTTCAATTTCACACCGTTGAGTCTTCTTTTGTACAGTGTGTTGTCAACAAACTGGTACATACTTGACTACCGGGCTACTCTTTCCGCTTCTTCTTGCTCTTCGGGAAGTTCTCCTGCCTGAAGAAAATGGACAATCTGCTGTGCCCATGCTGGAGCTTGCGGCTCGACAACAAGGACTAAAGGCACATCTGCTGCTGTGGGAACATCCGCTTCTACGGCGAGAACTTGTGGCTCAGCCGGAGCTTGATGTTCCCTAGCAAGCTTGCCGGAGCAAAACTTGTCGGGAGCGTATGCTTCAACGGAACAAGCCCTAGGGCTCGCCGGAGCAGACTGCTCCTCAGCATCCTTGGTGTTGATCTTGGGGACCTTCTTGGCGGCGGCTTCGGGGAGCTCTGCCGGAAAGCAGTCACCAGAAATCAACTTCCTCTTCTTGCTCTGTCCATTGGATGGTGTTACAGACGGTTGAGTCAGCTTGAGCACAAAGATCCCTGGTTCCACAGGTAACTTAAGTGCGGCGCACTTCGACAGGCCATCAGCAATGTCATTCTGAGCTCTTGGAACATGTTCCATCTGCAGGCCGTCAAAGTGTTCTTCTAGCTTCCTCACTTCATCAACATAAGCTTCCATCAATGGACTCTGATAATTCTTGTTCACTTGGCGGACGACAAGCTGTGAGTCACCCCTGACAATGAGCTTCTTGATCCCAAGGTCTGCTGCGATCCTGAGACCGACAAGCAAACCTTCATACTCTGCAGTATTGTTCGTTGCTTGCTCCTTGGGAAAGTGCATCTGGACTACGTACTTGAGGTGCTCTCCGGTGGGTGCAACAAGCAGCACGCCCGCACCGGCGCCTTGAAGCGAGAAGGCACCATCAAAGTACATCAGCCACTCTTTGCTCGCTTCCTTGACGGGGATGCTCGTCTCTGGAATTTCTTCATCTGGTGTTGGCGTCCACTCTGCTATGAACTCCGCCAATGCTCTGCTTTGGATAGTTGAAGTGCTCTCAAACTTGAGGCCAAATCTTGACAGTTCCAGTGCCCACTTGACAGTTCCAGCTTCTGGATTTTGCAGTATCTTCTTCAGCGGAAAACGAGTGACAACTGTGATCTCATGTGCTTGGAAGTAATGGCGCAGCTTTCTCGAGGCCATGAGAAGGCCGAAAAGCAATTTCTGCACACCAGAGTACCTTGACCTAGCCCCCTGCAGAAGGGAACTGACAAAGTAAACTGGGCACTGCACCATTCTTTTCTGCATCTTATCGCGCTCCTGCACAGATCCATCTTTGTCGGGACCAGAGCTTGCCGATGAAGTCCCTTGCTTGTCGCTGGATGCATCTGCCGTGGTTGCTGGCTCATCATCCGCCTCCCTCTCTGCTACTAATGCAGCACTAACCACTTGATTGGTTGCCGCTATATATAGCAGCAACTTCTCTTGTGGTTTAGGTGCGACAAGTATTGGGGTGGAGGACAGGTATCTCTTCAAGTCCTGCAGCGCATCCTCCGCCTCCGGAGTCCATTTCATTGGACCTGCCTTTTTCAATATTTTGAAAAATGGCAGGGCGCGCTCAGCAGACCTAGAGATAAACCTGCTGAGAGCAGCTACGCAACTGGCAAGTCTTCGTACATCCTTGACGCGCTTCGGTGCTTCAATCTGCTCAATGGCCTTGATCTTGTCGGGATTGGCCTCAATTCCGCGTTGAGACACAAAGAACCCGAGAAGCTTGCCGGAGGGGACTCCAAACACGCACTTCTCGGGGTTAAGCTTGAGTTTGATCTTGCGCAGATTTGCAAAGGTTTCGTCTAAATATTGAATCAGAGTCGCTTTGTTCTTGCTCTTGACCACTATGTCATCCATGTAGGCTTCCACATTTCTGTGCATTTGCGGTTCAAAAGCGTCATGGACTACTCTTGCAAATCTTGAACCAGCATTCTTCAAACCGAAAGGCATCCGTACGAAATAGTATGTGCCACACAGGGTGATGAATGCGGTCTTCTCCTCATCCTCTTCTGCCATGAAGATCTGATGGTATCCTGAGTATGCATCAAGAAACGAAAGCAAGTCACATCCGGCCTTGGAGTCAACAATCTGGTCGATGCGCGGCAAGGGAAATGGGTCTTTGGGGCAAGCTTTATTAACATCGGTAAAGTCGATACAAAGCCTCCATTTCCCGTTTGCCTTGCGCATGACTACAGGATTGGCCAACCACGTAGGATGGAGCACTCCTCTGACAAGGCCTGCTGCTTCCAATTTCTTGATCTCTTCTGCAATGAATTCTTGGCGCTCCAATGCCTGTTTCCTGACTTTCTGCTTGACGGGCCGCGCATGAGGGCAGACGGCAACACGGTGCTTGATTACTTTCCTGGGAACACCGGGATGTCAGATGGTTGCCACGCAAACACGTCGACGTTCGCCCGCAGGAAAGCAACGAGCGCGCTTTCCTATTTAGGGTCGAGAGTGGCACTGATGGTGAAGGTACCACCAGTGCCGTCCTCCTTGGCGGACACCTTCTTGGTCTCTGGTGGAGCTGCCATTGTCTTCTTACACTTGCCGGTGGAGCTCGATGGTGTGTCCTCGACGGTAGCACAACACTCCGAAGAGGTGCGCTTGCCGGAGTGGGCATCAGAACTCTTGCCGGACTTGGTCTTCTTCTTCGCCCCGGGAGCTTCAACGGCAAGTGACTTGCGATCTGTTGCTGCTGCTGCTTCCCGGTAGATCTTGTCGGCGCAGATAAGAGCATCCTTCTTGTCGCCAGGGACAGAGATGACACTTATCGGGCCTGGCATTTTCAGTACGTTGTATGCATAGTGAGAGGCTGCCATGAATTTGGCGAGCGCTGGACAGCCGAGTATCCCATTGTAAGGTAATGGAAAATCAGCAACGTCAAAAGTGACCCTCTCAGTCCAGAAGTTCAACTCGCTGCCAAATGTTACCGGCAACGTGATCTTTCCCTTCGGCTTGCTCCTTCCCGGATTGATTCCTTGGAACGTGTCGGTCTCTTCGAGCTCGCTATCAGGGATCTGGAGTTTCTGGAGTACCGCGGAGGAGATCAAGTTCAAGCCGGCCCCGCCATCAACTAGCATCTTAGTGACCTTGAGGTTGCGGATAGTTGGTGAAACCAACATCGGCAAGCACCCGACCGCAGTTATGCGATCAGGGTGGTCCTCAATATCAAAGATGATAGGCGTGCTGGACCATTTCAGAGATTTGCGTGACTCGATGGGTGGTTCTACCACATTAACTTCCCGCACCCACTACTTGAGCTGGCAGTGTGAAGTATGTAGAGAAGCACCACCGTCAACGCACAGGACCTCTGTGGCTTTCTGGAACTCCTGCTCGTCGGTCTCGTCATCATCCATATCTTCATCATCGTCGTCATCTTCATCCTTGTCGCGTCCGCGGGGAGGTCTGTCTCCTTGCCGCTGCTTGGCCTTGCCGCGGCGTCCTCCTCGGCCGGGATGTTTCTTGCTGGCTCCTCCAGCACCTTCCTGGGCTTTCTCCTTGTCGCGCCACTCGTATTCAGCCATTTGTTGCTCGACAAGCTGCTCGACCTTCTTGCAGCTCTGGAGGTCATGGCCCTTGGTGTGGTGGATCTTGCAGTACTGCTTGTTGGTGCTGTCCTGCTTGTCGGCGGCCGCCACAGCTGCGGCAACCTCCTTGTCGGAGCTACCAGCTTCGGCTTTCTTGCCGGACTGCTCAACAACTAGCACATCTTTTCCTTTCTTCTTCCTGTTGTTCCGCCGCCGGTTCTTCCTTGCCAGGGCAGTCTCCTCACTATCAGATCCTCCTGCTCCTGTATTCTCTCCGGGGAGTTTCCTCCCTTCCTCAGCACGTGCACACTTGTCGGCCAGGGCATATAGCTCACTGACGTCTCTGATCTTGCACATCGCCATCTCCTCCCGCATCCTGCGGTTTCGCACGTTCTGATGGAATGCGCTGATCACCGCGGTAGGGTGGACGTCTGGGATGTTGTGCTGTACGTGGCTGAATCTCTGAATGTACTTGCGCAGGGGCTCTCCTTCCTTCTGGGCGAGCAGATGAAGGTCACTCTCTTGGCCATGAGGCTTGTGGCCGCCCGTAAAGGCGCCGACAAACTGATGGCACAGGTCATCCCAGGAGGATATGGAGTTGTCCGGCAAGTGCATGAGCCAGGATCTGACATTGGGCTTGAGCACCAGCAGGAAGTAGTTGGCAACGATCTTGTCGTCCCGCCCCCCAGCAGCTTGCACCGCGATGGTGTAGATGCTGAGGAACTCCGACGGATGCGACTTGCTGTCGTACTTCTCTGGTACATCTGGCTTGAAATTCTTCGTGCTGGGCCACTGGACTTGCCGCAGCTCACGAGTGAACGCAGGGCAACCTACCGCGTACGGCAAGTCGCCTGGTTCCCCTGGCGCATGCATGTCAACAGAGGGCCCAGCGCGCTTGTCGGATTGACGTCGCGCTTCTCTTCGGCGCTCGATGCGAGTACGAACGTCTTCTTGCTGTCGTTCATGAAGAACTTGGCGCTGATCGCGACGAGCTCGTGGATCTGATGATGCGGTGGAGTCACTGTCGAGGTGGATCCAACGAGTCGGCGATCTTGGCCTTCAGGGTGGAGAGTGCATGGTGGTTGCACCCCCACCGGTTTCGTCGCCACCGGCTCGTGCCTGGCAGTCCTACCGCGGCCGAGATGCACTTGGCTGCCGCGGAGTGTCGCCGTTGGCAAAGCCGATGAGACTCTGAATGGTGGCCCTCCATTGGTCGATCTTGTCTTCTGCTGGAGGGTAATCCAGGAGCAGTTGAGCTCGCGCCAAAGCTTCTGCTGGAGTGGTGGGCGGCAGTGGCGAACGGTGCGAGGAGCGGGATATGCTCGGACTTCTAACTATGTTAGAAGGAGCAGTATCCCGTCCAGGCGACCGTGTCTCGCTCGTGCCAGCACGTTGGCGTGCATGCTGGTCTTGAGCACCCTGAGATCCACCAGCTCGATCTTGTCCCAACAAACATATGGTACTGCGAATACCGTGACGCTGTCGGTCCTGCGCCTCCTGAGATGGGCGCGGTACATGTACGGACGCCGAGGTTTGTGCAGCCTTGTCCTTGGACCTGGCAGTGTCGTGAGCTTCCTCGTCGATGTCCGTTCTTCCGCCGGCGTCTACTCCACCACCCGTTTTCTCCAGTGGTGGTGGAAGTGACGTGGATGGAGCAGCTGCCGCCAAAGTTTTCTTCTTCGGCGGCATGTCGATGAAGAACATGAAGATCTAGCTCGTGTGAACGCCGGATCAGGTTCACACAACCTCGACGCCCCCTACCTGGCGCGCCAAAGATGTCGGGGAAACTGATCCACGAACACCTATGGGGCCGGCGGACCGAGCCCCTTTCGGTTCGGCGGGGGGCGGAGATCGCACGAAGAGCAGATCGAGGCGAAGCACATGAGTAGTTTACCCAGCTTCGGAGCTCTCTGGAGAGATAACACTCCTACTGCTGCTTGTCTAATCGTATTGAGTTCTTGCTCGAGCGCGCTGAGTGCTACCGTCCACCCGAGACCGAGCGTGAGTGGTTTCTGGCTTTTAACCTCCCGAACCCCCCTCTACTTGCCGCGGTCATTGTCTTGCCGTGCCTGGAAGCTTGTCGCTCACTGGGCCTTGCCGGGACGCGTGGTGCATCGCGGCAAGTTCCTTGCAATGTCTTGGTTGGCCTTCCCGGCAAGCTCCTCTTGCCGGGGCCTTGTCTCCTTGGCTTAAATACTTTGTTCTTGAATGGCTCCAAAGGAACCACGGAGGACCTTGGCGGTCACCCGGCAAGCCTTGCCGCGGGGCGCTGCAACTGCCCGTGCACAAGTTCGGGATACTAGGGTACCCCTATTCTAGTACAGTGACATTATGTATCATCGAACTTACTGTGTAACTGTGGCACTCTCTTATCACTATCTACTTGGACTGACGCATATGTTTTAATTTTTTTTACTTGAACTGAAGATAGTATATTAGATGCACTGACAGTAACCTCGACATCCTAATCATGCATCAATGCATCTACATTACAAGTACTGCCAGTTTATGTATCACTGAACTTACTGTGTACCAATTTTATATTATTATTTTCAGTAACAGTTTTGTTAATCGTTTGAACTGACGCAACTACATGACTTGTACTCTTAGAGATAGCAACATACAACTTTTCAGTGGTAGTTGAACCTTTGTCACTATCTACCTGGACTGTCGCATATGTTTATGTTTTTTTAGTTGAACTGAAGATAACATATTAGATGCACTGACAGTAACCTCGACATTTGTAATCGCGCATCAATGCATCTACATTACAAGTACTGCTAGCTTATGTATCACTGAACTTACTGTATAGCAATTATATATATATTTTCGGTAACAGTTTTGTTACTCGTTCGAACTGATGCAATTACATGACTTGTACTCTTAGACATAGCAACATACAACTTTTCAGTGGTAGCTGAACCTTTTGTCACTATCTACTTGGATTGACGCATATGTTTTAAGTTTTTTTACTTGAACTGAAGATAGCATATTAGATGCACTGACAGTAACCTCGACATGCTAATTGCGCATCAAATGCCAGGGGTGTAAACGAACTGATGCAAGCATTTGCAATGTATTGATGCAGCACAGATGCATCACACAATTTTGTACTCATGAACCCAATAGTGTAACATGTAGGCAGAGCATGGAAGC
Source organism: Triticum dicoccoides (assembly GCF_002162155.2). Classification (NCBI taxonomy): domain Eukaryota; kingdom Viridiplantae; phylum Streptophyta; class Magnoliopsida; order Poales; family Poaceae; genus Triticum; species Triticum dicoccoides. The sequence continues at coordinate 482,839,412 of NC_041393.1, forward strand.
ACAGATAAACTGATGAACTGATAAACTGACAGAAACATGGTACCTATCTTCATTCAAACCCAGATCTAAAAAACTTTGGTGTTGCTAGTAATGTGTGTGGGAAGGATTCATCACCTGCATCTTGTTGCATGTGACTCCATCTTCGTTTCGTTGGAGGCGTATTGGCAAGAACTTGGAAGGTGGAGCCATTGTTGTTGGGGAGACGACCGTGCTTGTGGTGGAGCTCTGTCGACGAGGTCCGTCGAGGGGCGGAGGCAGGAGGCATGGATCACGGCCCAGGTGAATCTCCGGCGCATGGCGGCAGGAAGGCGCGCGGGGAAGCTCCTGCACCAGGCGACGGGTAGGCGAGCGGAGAGGCTCCTGCACCAGACAGAGGGAGGCGTGCAGGGAGGCTCTAGCGCCCGGCGGCGGGGAAGCACGCGGGGAGGCTCTGCCACCCGGCGGTGGGGAGGTGCGCGGGGATGCTCCGGCGCCGGACGAGGCGACCGATGGTGGCGGCGGCCGGGCCGGCGGCATGGCTAGATGGCGGCGCGTCGGCGGGTCACGGCACCGCGGGCTCCCTCGCTCCAGCTGCCGCCGTCGCTCGCTCGCCCGCGACGGCTGCCTCCGGTGGGAGGAAGTGGGTCGGATTGGGGCTAGGTCGATCGTTGACGCGTCGCGCCTTATAGGGGGCAAGGGTAACAGAATAATATTCTGTTATGGGTAACAGAATAGTCCAGCCTATATATATATATACTTTATTTTGCTTCCTCCTGGTTTCCTGACATCACGGTCCCACACCATTGTCAACCTAGGTACACCCTCCTTTCCGGTTTATAGGGATTATCTCAAAATTTTAGTTTTTCCATTTTATAAGGCCCAATTTGGTTGTTTTCCATCACATGTTCAGATTCCAAGGTGCATTAAATCATTGCATGCAAATATTAAGAGAAAATTGACCAATTCACATACTTTATGCATGCATGCATTGCAACTAATGCATCAATAAACATAATTTTTTGAGGATAACAAGAGCATTAATTAGGTGCTTTTGCAAAACTACAAAAAGTATTCCACCACTCGCCATCTACCTTGATTGGTGAGATTTTTGAATTGATCATTATGAACTAGAAAGGAGGGAGTAGTTAATAAACAAGAGAATTGCACAAGAAGCGGCCGACAGCTGGGACCAAGCAGCTCAAGCAGTATTTGTGTTTTTGAGGTGTGAGCACTGTAGAGTTTTTCGATGTTTACCCCAGATATTAATTTTTCTCCTCTGAACAACAACGAAAACATCGCTGCAGGTATTAACTGGGCGGGCTGTGGCCCGTCTAGCCCAGGCCAGATATCCAGCCCAGATATTAATTTTTTTCAAGATCAAAATGGCTAGCCCAGTTATACTTTTTTAGGAATACCCAGGCAAGGTCAAGTTGTTATTCTCCACCCCGCTGGGCTCCAAATCTTTCGTAGGAGGGATGCATTAGGCTTAACAAGAAAATGGGCTTTAAGAAATAATAAATGGGATGTAATTATTAAAACTGGGTAGTAAATATAAAAAATGCACCAAACAGTGATTACTTTATAAAATATTATTTTTGGATATTGAAAATTTTAATTTCATTAATTGTTGCGAGCGCAATGTTTCTTCGATTTTTACGTAATATAAATTTATATTGAAATTGTATTTAATCTGACTAGAAATTTCCGGATAAAAATATTCGGATCCCATCAAAATGTGGGAAATTTTATTGAATTCTGTTTTGAACGGTTGGTTGAAATGGGTTGTACTTTTAACAAACTGTAAATGGGTTGTAGTACATTCCATTAGAATTCAAAAATGGGCTACACATTCTTACAAATCTCAAATTGGCTATAAGTTCTCTGCCACACACTTCTGGCCTTACTAAGTTGACGCGTAAGTTGAAGCGTCCCCTAAAAATAGAGTTGACGCGTATGCAAGGCTTTGTCAACTTATAGTCAACACACGGTTCCTGCAGCAGTGGCCGTTGGATGTCCATCCAACGGATGCCGTGTTTCTTCTTCAATCTCGGATATTCTAGCTTCACCCGCCCAAAAAATGATTCCTCCCCCTGACATCTGGGGCACACCATTTCGGAAGCTGACCTGTGGGCCTACTAAGTTGACGTACCAAGGGCTTTGTCAACTTAGTCAATATAAACGATTCTAGCTGCAGTGACCGTACGATGTCCATCCAACAACCGTCGTGCTTCTTCAACCTCTGGTCTTCTTGCTCCAACCGCCCAAAGCAGCGCCGGTCGTGCCGCCTGCTCCTGCCTCCCATGGCCGGTTGTGCTTCCGCGGAGGCCTCACCGCCCCCTACTACTCCCACTGCTGGCTAGGCCATCTCTCCACTCACCCACACCCCCTGTTATTCTGCGGCGACGACAGCGCAGCCGAACCAGTGAACCCTCATACTCCTCTCCGCGTGTGCATCCACTGTCGTGTCTTCCTCGGCTTCGCGTCGTCCCCTTCCTAGGCCTCGCCATCGTCCACCGCCGTGGTGCTCTCGGCGCGGCGTGGTCAACGTGGTTAAGGAACTACTTCCATCGGACGTGGACTGTACGTGGAGAGGCTGACAGCTGGGTCCACGGCAGCCGCAAGGAAGTGCCTCCTTATTATGGGCAAATAATTATTCCTCCACCTGATAGCGGGGACCCACCGGACGGGCCACCGTATTTCACGAAAAAAATGATTTGCCCCCTGACTGCTGGGACCCACGAGCTACATCTTCGCATGCAAGGAAGTGCGTCCGGGAATAAAAAAATGATTCGCCCCCCTGACTGCTGGGATCCATCAGCTACATCTTCGCACGCAAGGAAGTGCGTTTGAAAAAAAACGATTCGCCCACCGATTGCTGGGACCCACCAGCTACACCTTCACACGCAAGGAAGTGCGTCCGGGCAAAAAAAATGATTCGCCCCCCTGACTACTAGGACTCACCAGCTACATCTTCGCAGGCAAGGAAGTGCCTAACAGTCGGGACCCACCTGGTCGAAGCATACGTAGCGTTGTCATCCTGGTCGCGAACGTGTATGTACATACTGGTCGATGTAGACGCGTGCACTGTCGTAGTATAGGCGCGCACGTGTCGTAGTAGAGGCGCGCATGTAGCATGTACACGTATGTACAGCGGCCAGGGTGCAAGAAAGAAAATACGGCCATGTATGTGTACATACGGGCGGGATCTCGAACACCTACTCGCGCATACGTACGGCGAGGGCTCGTGTTCATGGGGAGGCAACGGAATGCGTTGTCTTCATCGGGAGGCAACGGAACGCGTGGGAGCCAACCGGCTGGGTCGGAACGGAATGTGTGGTCGTGTTCATCGGGAGGGCTTGGATGGAACAGGCGATGGAAATGAGGCTTGGCGTACCGCAGAATGGAGGAAACGGCCTTGTGTTCGACCGGCCATGTTCGAAACGGGGGTCGTGTTCATCGGGAGGGGTCTGGCATACCACAAAACGGAGGAAACGGACCTCCTACAGTCGAAACGGGGGTCCTGTTGATCGGGAGGGGTGTGGCATACCGCAAAACAGAGGAAACGGACCTCCTACGGTCGAAACGGGGGTCCTGTTGATCGGGAGGGGTGTGGCGTACCGCAAAACGGACGAAACGGACCTCCTACAGTCGAAACGGGGGTCCTATTGATCGGGAGGGGACTGGC